>NW_015387656.1:20213-55271 GCF_001527695.2 Protobothrops mucrosquamatus
GCTTTTTAGAGAAAACTGACATAAAAGTCCTTGTTTCCAGAAAACAAAGGAAATATTACATCAGCTTTATGCCCAGGGTTATTGTTGAACATGTATTTAATCTATTTAATAAATTGTATTCATTTAATTGATTTATATAATATGGCTATCCCCACTCACCAAGCAACTCTGGGTGCTTAGCAAGGGTTAAAAATATCCAGTGCATTGAAAATCATAAAGATAATGAGACATGTATCAGATATACTACAGTATCTGATCCTACAGCCAGCTCCTTTCTTGCCTTTTTTTCACAGTTTCTGGGAGAATAGCCAGGTCTTCATTGTCTCCTTCAAGACCAGAAGGGACAGAATCAACAAAATGTGGTGTTGGGGGGAGCTTGTTCCATATGGCAGGCTTGGCAATGGAGAATAGCTCCACCAACCCCTTAATTGCATCAGAAGCTCATTGGTAACCAATTCAGCTCACTTAATAAGGAATAGGAATGCCAAATCCCCCACCCAGCAGCCGCCCCCCCTGGTCCCATCATGCTTATGCTATGTGGGCCACCCCCACACTTTCCAACACTTACCTGTCTGCCCACTTGCTTGCAAGCCACTGGGTCTTGCTTAACAATCTGCAGTTCTTGATTAATGATGGCAACGGGAAGTGCTGGGGTTGCCATTACTAAGCAATAGAATCACTTGATATCACACCTGAATCACTTAGCAATGCAAATTCCAATCCCACTTACTGTCATTAACCAAGAACTAAGGATACTATTAGGAAAATAGATTATTGCTCCTCTTGAGTAGACCTAATCATTGCATTTTCTTCCATCAGGGAGCATCAAAAATCTGCTTCCCTTCCCAGCAGGCAAATAAATGACAGATGAACATCCTGCCATTTCCTTTAATATTCTTTGTCAATATCCAGTCTGCAAACGCTGAATTAGGCATCAACATAAAAATTACCAGAAACTTGTGAGTTACATTAAAGTCTCTGGCCCTTTTTCTACTATTGAGTTAAAGTGCTAGCCACCCATCTCTGAGTTGGCACAAAAAGCACAGACACAAAATTTACTATTGCCCATTGCCAATCCCCACTGTTCTGAATTATTACTGAATGATATTGTCTTGATTTGTGAGTGTGCCAAGTGCTATAGGTAAGGTGGTTGTTTTTTTTTTTAGGTTTGATCTGTCCTCTTTCAACATGTCTTCAGCTAATGGGAGAAAATGTCCATCAGTCAGGGCAGTGCAGCAAGAAAGGGGCAGGTCAAGTCACAAGACTTTGGCTGTTTGTTTGCCCCTCATCCCATTGCCAATTTGGGCATCTCTCAAGTTTTTAGAAAAGATGTAATCAACATATGAAAAAAAAATCAGGGCAGAGTACATTGGTGTCATGGGTAAGATGGACAGCAAATAAATTAGGCAATTCAATCAATCAATATTGCCTCTTAATAAGGCAATACATTTCAAGAATATATTGGAGTATGTGTTAAATGTGCACATAGCAGTTGTCAGCAACTCCTTAAAGCAAACATTAGTAAGACCACACTGCAAATACTGCATCCATTCTGGTCACCACAATATAAAAAAGATGTTGAGACTTTGGAAATAGTGCAGAGAAGAGCATCAAGAATGATTACGGGGCTGGAGGCTAAAATATATTAAGAACGGTTGCAGGAATTGGGAATCTGTAGTCTAATAAAAAAAGAACTAGGGGAGACATGATAGTAGTGTTCCAATATTTGAAGGGCTCTTACAAAGATGAGGAGATCAAACTTATTTTCCAAAGCACCAAAAGGCAAGACAAGAAACAATGACTGAAAATAACCAAGGAGAGAAGCAATTTATAACTAAGGAGAAATTTCCTAGTGCTGTGAGCAATCAACCAATGGAACACTTTGCCTTCAGGTTGTGGGTGCTCCATCACTGGAGGCTTTCAAAATGAGACTGGACAACCATTTAACTGAAATGGTATAGGGTCTCCTGCTTGAGCAGAGGGTTGGACCAGAAGACCACCAAGGTCCCTTCCAACTGAATTATTCTATGTTCCTAATAGTGCCGTCCACCTGCAGAGGGCAGTCACGTGATCTGAAAAAAGATGCAGCTGTTTTAAAAAGTTCCCAGTGGGTGCTATGTAAGCTTTCCATATATAGACTCTGGAGTTCTTTTTTCCCTACTAAACCCAAAGTATTCTTCAATCTATCTCTTAATACAAGAGGATAGCTCCTGAGGGAAAGGCTTATCATTTGTGTATAGCATGGAGGTAGCACTGATAGGGCTTGTATTTGCTAAGCCTGGGGAAAGGAATGTAACTCTTCTGATTCTGCTTGATCTCTCTGCAATCTTTAGTATCATCAATCATTATATCATTCAGAGACATCTTTGAGCACAGGGTGACTTTCTCAGTGTTTTTCTCCTTCCTGAAGATGTAGTTTCAGACAGGGGGATAAGGATTAAGCCCTAGGCCCCTCAGTTGTCAGGCAACATAGACTGAATACTCTCTCTACTCCTATTCAACATCAACACGAAACTGCTGCTGAAACCATCCATTACTACAGGATCAAGTTTCATGCTTTCTAACCAAACAAGTGAGACTGTCAAAGTGCTACTCAGGATCCTGGAGGCTGTTCTGGTCTGGATGGGGCAGAAGAGGCTGAGATTCATTCCCAGCAAGAGAAATTGGCTCAGGATTTGAAATCCTGCCAATACCATCTGTTGTTCTGACTAGCATTGCACTCCCTGAAGAGAGTAGACTTGCAATTTGGTTTCCTGTTAGATTCAGAACTCCTCTCCAGGAGCAGGTGGGTAGCTGTGGCCAAAGTGGCTATTAAACAGCTCCACAGCACCACCACCACAAACCTTTTCTGGATAGGGAGGCTTTATTTACTGTTATTCACACCTTAACCACCATTCAACCCAAATATTGCCATGTATTCTACAGGATGATGCCCTTTAAGTCCATTTGTATAGCTATCCAGGGGTCCTCAAACTTGGCCACTTTAAGACTTGTGGACTTCAACTCCCAGAATTCCCCAGCTAACTGGGGAATTCTGGGAGTTGAAGTCCACAAGTCTTAAAGTGGCCAAGTTTGAAGACCCCTGGTCCAGTCTCAAAATGCCTATACAAAATCTTTAAGACCTGCACTGATTGGACAGCTGGGTTCCTGGTACAATTTAAGGTGCTGATGGTCATCTTTAAAGCTCTTCTTTGGTTCAGGTGTGGGATTGCCCTCTCTCAATTACATCTATCATTCACTAAGATTTATTAGGCGGGCCTTCACCCTTCACACGTTCCTTTGATTAGAGATTGTCATCTACAAAAGTCACAAAAACATGTCTTTCAACTGCCACTCCACATATTCAAATTGCCTCCCCCCCCCATTCTTCTGGTCTTTAGAAAGTCTGTGGAGACATTTATTACATTAAGCCTCAGGCTTGCTATACTCTTCTCCCAGATGATGAATTAGTTTTATTTATTTCTTGAGTGTCCCAGTTTTTATGTGGTTTTTTAATAAAATATATTTTTAGTTTTAAAACCTTTCATGGTTCAAGGCAGGGTTATTTATCTGTTTTTTAACCCGTTACAGATTTTTTTTTTACACTGCCCAGAGACATTTGGTCAGGCAGCTCAGAAGTCTCATGATTAAATAAAAATTATAAGAAGCATTTGGAATATTTTTTACCTTTTCTATACAAGCCTTTCTTAAAGGCTGTTATTTGAAGAGTAAGCCAAACCTGGAAGCAAAATTCAGCCAGAAGCGCAAACCAAGAATGTGCAGGTCTTGTTTGAAGTGTAGATCCCTCCATTATTTGTAGCTGATAATATCAGTTTCAGCTGTGCATTTGGAAATCAGGCCTAACCAGGACTTCTTCCATAAAGTTGGTTTGGAAATATACAACTTTACTAGCCTTTGACTGTCCAATTGTATTCTATTTTCATGTCACATTAGCACATTGAAGCATGATACGAAGGCTGTTCAGTAAAAAGAAAAAGAATAAAAACTCAGTAAATGTATTTCATTCAAATGGGGGTGGAAAAGTACAGACTAAGTATAGACAAATTGGCATGTTCTTTTAACCATATGTCTTGGACATTGTTTAAGGCACGTATTATTGAACATTTCTAGGAGAGAGCTGTGTATGTGGCTACACAGTCTTTCCAATCTTTTTTTTTTTTTTAAGTTCTCTGAAATGAAGCCCATGTAGACATAACTGTAGAGTTTGAATCCTGAAGTCTGGAAAACATTCATAGTTTCATTCCATGTGCAAACGTTCTTTTGAAGTAAGTATGAAGTCATGAATTTTCTGGAAAACTCTGGATTTTCCTGATCCTGTGGTTCAGCATAGCATCTTCAAAAATATACAAAATACAGGCTACAAAAATAACTTAGAAGCATTACAAGTTAGCATAGAAGATGACTGTGATCTGATTCTTATCTGAAGTTTGCTAAGAAGAGGTGCTTTAATTTCTGCCATGATGATATTCTCCATGCTTCTCTTCCTTTACGTTTTCTGTCTGTTTGCATGTGGATTCTGGAGAAATAGCATCAGTGAGCCATGGAGCCATGGTATAAGCATCAAGGTGCTTATACCTTTGCAAGAAATATAGTTAATCAGCTTCTATCTGGAGAAGAGAGGCAAATATCTAGAAATTGATCCTCCTGAATAAAGAAATGTTACCAGGTTGTCCTGCTCAATGGTGATGGGTTTTTTTTTTAAATCAATTTTCACTTGGGAATAGATAAAAATAGGTATGCATAACCTAACATAAGTTGAATACATCTATTACATGTAGTTAGTTGACAATTCCACCCTCTATTATCTTCCTCCAAAGGAGGGAAAAATACCCAAAATATATGATCCAACTACTAAACAGCTACCCATCCTTAAACAGGATCTGTGACCACTTTTATTGTCAGATGGAAAAGAATAATGGAAAATGAGGAGCGATTTGGAATGCTCTGTAGTTTTTCAGGGGATAGGATGATAACTAGTAGGAAACTGAACCAGACAAGTGTTATATCCATGCAATCATTCTAACATCTGTTTCTTCTTCCTGAATTAACAAAAGTTATTTTTTTTCCACAATGACAAGATGATTGAACTAATAAGCAATTGTTGGGTAACATTATGGCTAAAATAACAAACAGTAAGTAAAGTAATTAAATAAATGTGGATATCATAATTTAGAAGATGCCAGAATATAGTTTTTGTGTTCGCTGTGTTTTTTTTTCTCTTGGCACACAGAGCAAGTGCTAACAGAGCTCTGCCACTCAGTTGAAAAAACTCTAATTCATCTTTAGGAAGTGAATGCAACCAGCACTGTGACTTTACACATAGGTTTATATTGAAGATAGTAAATGGGAATATATGGAAGCAATCTTACCGTGAAACAAGGTGAAGCAAAATGATGTGAATGACTAAATGACACACAATAGAAGTGCCTGCTGGGAAATTCTCCACAATAATCCCAATTACTGTGGGGAAATTGTTTCATCTGAATTACTGAAAAGGGCCAGACTTGACTAGCCTATACTGATCTCTAGAAGCTTAAGAAGTACTGGATAAGGGCTAAACAGGACTATGGGCTAGAGTGAAATGAAAGAATGGATGGATGGATGAATTCATGAATAATGCAACAACAAGGTACTTTCATATTGTAGCCTAGAACACCTCAGGGCTTCTGAAGTATCAGAAGTTAAGCTCAACTCAAAGAGGTTTATATTTTAAATATGATATTTGGATAGTCCTCCAACATGGAATAGCTTGGCTTTAAAAATCTCAATTTTTTAATCTCAGGCAGAATGTTCTGTATGTTTCTGTACTTGCAAGAATTTATTTATTTATTTATTTATTTATTTATTTATTTATTTATTTTATTTATTTATTTGTGGGGTCCAAAAGCCACAGAGACCAAGGTAAATGATATGTTGCTATAAAAGGACCGGTGCTGTGAAATTTCGTTTTTTCTCCCTTTGAAGAAAGAATTTTTCACCTTTTACTTGGTGTTATGTTAAACCCATTAGGAGTTAACATGATCATTTTATTGGACAGTTTAACAAGCAAAGCCTGTTCCAATGATTAGAGTTTTACTGCTATACCAAATTTCATCAGAAAGATGGTGGGACTTAGAAGTCTATAAAAAAAAAGGATCTGAAAGGTACATGTGGTCCACAGGTCTTTTGTACCTACCTAATCATCCTATATCATCATCATCACCACCACCACCACCATCATCATCATCATCATCTCTCTCTGTCTCTCTATCTATCTCTCTATCTGGGTGAAAGTGACCACATCATACGGAATTTAATATAATGCAACCACTAGCAATAGAAAACAATCCAACCAGTGTCTTAAACTTCAAAAGAGCTGACTTTAACAAATTCAGAGAGAACCTAGGAAAGATCCCATGGATGAAAATCCTAAAGGGGAAAATAACCCAAGAACTGTGGGAAACCCTCAAAAGTACAATCACAAAAGCCCAGACCAGCACAATACCATTGAAAAAGAAAACAAGAAATTCAAGAAGAAACCAGCATGGCTGCACAAAGATCTCTCTAACAAACTAAAAGACAAAAAGGACAATACAAAAAAATGGAAAGAGGGGCACATAACTCAGCAGACAGAGAGAACATGCAAAGATGAAGTCAGGAAAGCAAAGGATCAGAACAAACAAAGACTTGCAACAGAAATCAAGGATAATAATAAAAAAAAGTTTCTTCCAACATATTAACAACAAGAAAAAAGTCAAAGAAACTGTAGGCCCACTAAAGAGAGAAGATGGCAAGGAAGTAAAAGGCAGTAGGGAGAAAGCAGAGCTACTTAACTCATTTTTTGCATCAGTTTTCACACAAAAAGAAACTATAGACCAACATACCAAAAAAACCACTGCAAAAGACATACTAAAACAAAAATTAAAATAGGCAAGAAAATGGTAAGAGAACACCTATCCAACCTTGATGAATATAAATCACCGGGACCTGACAAATTACATCCCAGAGTTCTGAAGGAGCTGGCAGATGTTATCTCAGAACCATTGCACCACATCTTTCATAAATCCTGGAGCATTGGAGAAGTACCTGAGAATTGGAAAAGGGCTGATGTGGTTCCCAGCTTCAAGAAAGGGGAAAAAATGGACCCAGGAAACTACAGACCAATCAGTTTAACATCAGTACCTGGGAAGATCCTAGAAAAGATAATCAAAAAACAGATCTGTGAACAACTAGAAGCAAACAAAGTCATAACTAGTAGCCAGCATGGGTTTGTTAAAAATAGATCGTGCCAAATCAATCTTGTCTCATTCTTTGATAAAGTGACTAAACTAGTAGACCAGTGAAATGCTGTGGACATAGTATACTTAGATTTCAGTAAGGCATTTGACAAAATAGACCACAACCTACTCCTTGGTAAGCTAGAAAAAAGTGGAATAGACAACATCACCACCAGATGGATCTGTAGCTGGCTGACAAACTGTACTCAATGAGTGGTCCTCAATGGCACTACATCCACATGGAAAGAAGTAAGCAGTGGGGTACCACAAGGTTCTGTCTTAGGCCCAGTACTCTTCAATATCTTCATCAATAATTTAGACGAGGGAACTGAAGGGGAACTCATCAAATTTACAGATAACACCAAACTGACAGGAGTAGCCAACACCCCAGAAGACAAATTCAGGAACCAAAAAGATCTTGACAAACTTGAACAACGGGCCCTATCCAACAAAATGAGTTTCAATGTGGAGAAAAGCAAAGTCTTACATTTAGGCAGAAAAAACCAAAGGTACAAGTACAGATTGGGTGAGACCTGGCTTAATAACAATAACTGTGAGAGGGACCTTGGAGTCCTGGTGGATGATCACTTGACTATGAGTGTGCATCTGCAACCAAAAAAGCTAATTGCAGCCAATTTTGCTTACCATATCACAAAAAAGATGTTGAGAGTTTGGAAAAAAATCAGAGAAGAGCAATTAAGATGATCAAAGACTTGGAGACTAAAACATATGAAGAACAGCTGTGGGACTTAGGTTTGGCTAGTCTAAAGAAAAGAAGAAACAGGGGAGACATGATAGCAGTATTCCAGTATCTGAGGGGCTGCCACAAGGAAGAGGGAGTCACATTGTTCATCAGAGCACCAGAGGGAAGGACAAGAAACAATGGTTGGAAACTGATCAAAGAGAAAAGCAACCTGGAATTAAGGAGAAACTTCCTGACAGTGAGGACAATCAACCAGTGGAACAGCTTGCCTCCAGAAATCGTGGGTGCTCCATCACTGGAGATTTTTAAAAAGAGGCTAGACAGTCACTTGTCTGAAATGGTATAGGTCAGTGATGGCAAACCTTTTAGAGATCAAGTGCCCAAACTGCAACCCAAAACCCACTTATGCATCGTCGGGTGCCGGGTGGGTGTGGCCCATTGGGTGGGCGTGGCTGCAGTGGTAACAGCAGACTGGGTGGGACTAAAAAGTTCAATCAATTCCAACTTTGCAAGATCTTTTTTTTCCTGCGAGAAGTTGAAATTGATTGATTGATTGAACCTTTTTTTTTGTACACGGTGGCGGAGGCCTAAAGTGAAAAGGTTTTATAAAACCCAGCTGAAGGCCTAGGACTGGGGCACGGCACGCGTGCCCACAGAGAGGGCTCTGCGTGCCGCCCCTGGCACCCGTGCCATAGGTTCGCCACCACTGGTATAGGTTCTCCTACTTGAGCAGGAGGCTGGACTAGAAGACCTCCAAGGTTCTATTCTATTCTATTGTATTCTATTCTATTCTCCTGTAGCTCTGAAAGAAGAAAAGTATACCCAGGCAAGTTTATGCCAGAATATATTAAATGAATCCCCCCCCCCCAGTTTTCCATCCGTGGGAGCACTGTCCTTGGCCTCAAGAAGATATGGATTCTGCCCAGTGAGTTTAAAGGAATAAAGTTCGCCTTGGCTCCTGATGTCCCCCTGCTGAAACATTTTACTGCATGTAAGTGTCGTTAAATGTTCCCAATCAATCCCATCCAGCATTCTTTTCAAAGTCATCGCGCCTCTCCTCTCAACGCATTGGAAGCAACATAAATAAGCACTGGCTGGTTCTCGGTCCAAAGTTTCTGCTCAGAGTTTGTAATTCAATATCCCTCTCTTTCCTATGGTAAACCTGCATTTGCCGTTTCGCCGCTTCTTTCTATTCCCCTCCATCCACCCCACCCCCCAACCCCCTACTCCCCTCCCTCAAGTCAGCATTAAACTTCCGTTCCGTCTATGTGGACTGATGAAATGTAGGAAATCTGTTTCTGGCGAAAAAAAAAAAAAAGCTTTCCCAAAGAGAGCACCAAGTATACAGAGATCAGAAGTATGAACAGTGGCAGTAGCGCTGCTACGGTCGGGCTGCTCAGGCAAAGAGGACGGGCTACGAGAGGAGCAGAGGAACTTTGAGGCATTGCGCGGGCAAAGTGAGTGAGCATTTTTTTTTCCTTTTGCAGAGCGTACTGGCAGGGAGGCGGGTGCGCTAACTCTCCACTAAAGAAATAGTTACCGCGGGTGGGTGAGGAGAAGAGGACTCTGGTGGGCCGCGCGAGACAGAGAGAGAGAGAGGGAGGGAGGGAGAGAGAGAGAGAAAGGGAGAGAGAGATTAGTGCGCTTGAAATGCAACAAAATATGTGAACCTGCGTGGAAAATGTACGTTACGTCTGTGTAACATCGAGTCGATCTGTTTTTATCCCAAAACGCGGGGGGGGGGGAGAGAAGCGTGCAAGGAAAGAAAGAGAGGCAAATTTTACTTCTTTCCATTCCCGTGGAAGTCGAACCTCCCCCCCCCCCTCTGTTTCCGTCTCGCGTCCTTCTAGATTTGCCGCAGCGAGGCGGAGGTTTTCCGCAAGTAACCCAAAAACAAACAAACAAAAAGCGCACGCGGTCTTCCAAAGCGTGGCCGGGCTAGCCGCAAAGTTTACAAAACAAGCGCGCCTCCGTCCCGCAGTCTGCAGATCCGGGACAGAGCGCGTCGAGTGCAAACGTTTGGGTGTGCCAAACAACGGGAAGAGAGGACGGGAGTGCCTGCGTGCGTGGGTGGCGTGGGTTTTGGAAGGCGCGCACTAGGAGGGTCGCTTGTTGGCACTTTGGAAACTTTGGGCCGGCCTTTGCGCGCGCAGCCCAGCTTTCGCGCATCAATCTTGGCTTTGAACTCGGATAACAAAATCTACCTCCGCCCCAATAATGAGCGCTGGCATTATTTTTTTTTTTTAAAGAGCAGGCTTGTGCGGTTGGTAGGCAGGAAAAATCAATGTATACGCTACGTGCGTGAGGGAGATGCCTGTTTTTTAAACTGTATGGTTCCTGCAGGCAGTCCAAATAGCTCTGGGAAGGTAGGTCGGCCCTTGAGCAGAACGGGGGCACCTGGAAAGCCATCCCAGGTGGGACGGGCAATCGGGATTTAGGGAAATTGGATTTTCGAGCTGGACCAAGCCTTGTACGCTCCAGTCCTTTCTTCCCGCAACTTCGTGAGCCTGTAGGGAAGGGGGGAAAGGAGCCATGGGATTTCTTTGATTGTACAATAGTTACGTTTCCGGCATCAGGCGAATCCCTGCAATCCCTAACTGAGAAGATAGCGCAGTCTGTACCAGATCAAGTTGTTATTTCAAGTGGACGTAGTAGGTCAGACAAAAGATTTTAAAGCAACCTACGAGCCTTAGAGGTAGGACCTGTGTCCTCTGTAGACTTGGGGATCCCTTTTTGGGGGAGGGGGTACCTTCGAGACATTGTTGAGTCCCTGAAGGGGATTTTTTGAGGGGGGGGGGCAATATTTTTGAAGTGGTTTGCCACTGCCATGACAAGAGAGCTAAAGGGCCAACGTCATCCAAGTGACTTTGTTCCTCAGACGAGACTCGAACTCGCGGTCTCTACCCGCTGCACCAAACTGGCTTCTCCCCCTATGTTTTTTACCGATTTAATTTGGAAGCAACCCCATGCGGAAGGCTCGGCTTGGATAGAGAAAGGTGGGGAGGCGGAGAATGAAATAACACTTTCTCCCGTCCATTAATTCTGCTCTGGGTTAACACAGTGTGGCGACGGCGGTCTTTTCGTTTCTCCCTCCTTTGCGCCTTGTTCTCTTGGAAACATCTGCAGTAAAATCTTGCTGGGGAGAAGATTGCGAGCGAGTTTTCCCTCTTGCCTTAATTGCAGCCCTTTAGGTTAAACCCTGTGAGCGACCCAGGAGACGGTTGCCTTAAGGCTCCTGCTTCCCGCCCGTGGGAGAGGTAGATACCAGCCAGAAAGCGAGACAGACGCTTAATGATTGCTATGTTTGCAGGGATCACGTTACCGACTCGCCTCTGCAGTCTGCTCCCCTCGCCGCCCCTTTTCCTGCCGCTCCGAAAAGATCCAAGCGCCGGGCGTTCTCCCCTCCTCCGGGCTCAGGGATGGCGGGGGAGGGGGGAGAGGAGGAGGCGGTGTGTGTGTGTGTGGGGGGGAAGGAATGGGAGGTGGGGCTCTTTGCGGCGTTTGCTCCTCTTGCTTCAGAAAGTGGCTGAACAGGCTCAGCCGAGTGGTTCCTCCCCTTTTCCCCGTCGCATTGCAGGTTTCCTCTGAGCTCTGCGGACTCTCGGGTGCCTGGCCTCGCCTTGCCCTGGCGAGGCCGTTGAGTTGAAACAGAACCTAGTTGGGAGCCCCTTTTCCAAAAGGACTGGACTTGCGCCGAGTTGAGCATCGTGGTTTCGCGCGGGACACCCCCCCTCTCCCCCCCTCGTGCGCTCTGAATGGGAAATCGGCTGAAGTTCTTGCGAGACGGTTGCGTTGCGTTGATACAAGTTGGCCAAAAGCCTTAAAAGTCAGTCCGCGGAATATTGATCCGGAGAACCGAACCGGGGAGGGAAGCGCGTGCCTTTTAGCACACGCAATCGCCGTTTCTAATACCTATTGTAGACTGAGTAGGGTTGCGGTTAAGGATGAAAACAACTCCTCAACTCAGTCGGAAACAAAGGGCTGGGCTTTGCTGTTAGAATAAGACGGATCCCGTTTTTCTTCCTCCGGTTCATCACTTTTACAACAAGCGGCAAAGTCATAACAGATAGTCCTCGACTTAACGACCGCAATTGAGCCCAGTTATTTCTGTTGCTAAGCAAGACAGTTGATTAAGTTGAGCTTTCCTCCCATTTTACGAGCTTTCTCGCCGCAGCTCTTGAGGGAATCACTGCAGTTGGTAGTAGGGTGGTCGGTTGTAAAAGGCAGAGGTCCCCAACCTTTTGGGCACCAGGGACCGGTTCTGTGGAGAGAGGTTTTTCCACGGACGAGAGTGCGTGGTTTTGTGTGCTGTCTGCATCCCACACATGGGGCTTTGCTTGTTTGTGCGGACCAGTTGCAGGCATGCCACGGCCCTGTACCTGTCCACGGACTGGGGGTTGGGGACCCCTGGTATAAGTGAATCTGGCTTCCCCATTGACTTTGCTTGTCAAAAGGTTGCAAAGGTGATCACCGGACCCTGAAATACATGCCAGTTCCAAGCAGCCAAATTTTGATCATGTGACCATGGGCATGCTGTAACACATGTGTGAAAAATGGTCATAAGTCAGGTTTTTTCAGTGCCAGCGTAACTTCAAATGGTGACTAAAATGAAGGGTGGTAATTTGAGGACTACCTGCAATGAGCATTTAAGAAAATGTACAAAGAGCAGGTTCCACATCCTTGAGCATCTATCTATTGGGCTATAGCCCATTGTGAGGCTTTGTTTAGTGCAGGGGTGTCAAACTGCTGGCCCGTGGACCAGATGCGTCATGCCAAAACCGCGCCCACCCCATTGCCGGCAATGGAAAAAAAGTCGTGATATGTCATGACACGTCACATGACATTGCGAGTTTGACACCCCTGGTTTAAGGTATAGAATCTGTGTAGCATGTTTAACTCTCCTTCCTTTCCTTTTTTGCAATACAGTAATCTTGGAAGGCTAGATAGACTCAGAGTTAAGGACTGCAAGTTATCATGTGACCATGGGGATGCAGTTAACAGTTGTGTGAAAAATGGTCATAAGTCACTTTTTTTTCAGTGCCATTGTAACTTTGAATGGTCACTAAATAAATGGTGGTAACTTGAGGACTACCTGTAGCAACTATTTAGGGTTGAGAGAGAAGTGGGATTGGACACTCCCAGTCTTTGCCTTACATTGCAGAACTTTTTGAGTCTGGCCACTGTCATCTCTGCCAATGTTATTTGCAAGTCCAGTAATGTGGGATCTGCAGTAAAACCATTCTCCCATTCCAAGGTGTCCATTTACCTGAGAGAGGAGACCCTGGTTAGAGAGTTCCAGCTCCTTCCTTTGGTCCGTGTCTGTGGTGTCCCACTCATTCACAAGTACACATAATGGTGTATTAGTGGGTTTACTAATATTCCCTAGCATTTCGCTTTACTGAAACCCCAGAACTGTCCCAATTACGTTCAGCCAAAAGCAGATCAATGTTAGTCCACAGAACAATGGCCATGAGTCCACAAGGCACTTGAAAGTTTCCCAAACAAGATAAATCCACTAGGCAAAGTTAAATCCAAAATACAACAGGGTGCACAAGGCAAGAAAAGTCCAGAGTTCACAAGGCACGATCCAAGGTCAAGGCACAGGGCCAATCCAAGGCAAGACTAGAATCACAACAACCAGGAAACACACAGCTAGGAAATGTACACATTGTTCCCAGCATCACCTCTATCTGCTGTGCTAAATAGCCAGCTTCTGGTACAGCCCATGAGGGAAGAGGCTGCCTCCTCATGTGTTATCAAGCTGACCTTTGCAGCTCCTGCCCTTTCTCTGCCCTATGTGTTCTTGGATCAGGTGCAGAAGGCAGTTCCTCCTCCTCACCACTCACTGGCTGCAGCTGCACACTTTCCCCACCTGAAGCCTCAGGGCTGTCCTGCTGCAGCTGTGCTTCAGCCAAATCACTCTCAGCCAGCTGCTTAGAACCATTGACCAATGCCCCTCCTGAAGTACTCAGGACTAGTTCATCCTCCTCTGAACAAACATCTGGAGAGGCATTTGGGGAAGCCTCTGGAGGAGTCATCACAATGTCTTAGAATTCATATCAGATACAGTCATAAATTGAAAAACAATCTGTGAATTGGGCTTTATGAGAATAATATAATCAACATTGACTGTTCCTGAAAAGCTATACAGGGTTGGACTTCATTTGTACTTGAATAGGAGACCACTAGGAAAGTCTAAGGCTGCAGATTAGATTGGAAAACTGGGGTGGGGGTGGGGGAGAGAAGGCAATAGCAAGCCCTTCTGAATGGAAAACAAACAGACCACATGAACATATTCCTAAATCATCAGAAGTCACTGGGAGGGAGTTTTTATCTTTTTAAATAGGAATCAAACACATTTTAAGTTATAAACGAAAGGCATCTAAGAAGAGTTATGAACGTATGAGTAACATGCCTTTGGGGATGCTGAGAAAGTATTATGGTCACTCCTGACATTAAGCAAAGTGAGGTAAGTAGATGGTAAAGACCATGAAAATAGTAAGCTGCCTATTTGTCAGATGATCTGTTTCTGGTTTCATAAGCCACTCTGCCAGTCATGAATATGGTGACAGATGCTATTCAGTATTCAGGCAAAAACAGCTTGGCTACCTCCCCAACACACATAATGCCCACACAGATTTCTCCCATAGAGGGCACATGCAGAGTATATGAAAAGAACACATAAAGCATCCATCCTACATATAAAATAAGGACACCCCCCCACATTTATAAACACTGCACCTAGAAAACAAGCTTCCCATAGCACCCAAGTGCACAACCCCCCAGCCTTGTCTTCCCTCAAACCCCACACTAGTATCTAGGTGGCTTTCACTACCCATATACTGGTGAATCCTAGAGTATCATGGTTAAGGCTTTTGACTAGGCCTGGGGAGATCCAAGATCTAAGTTCAATTCCATCCTTGGTAATGGAAACTCTGACTAGTTGTGGGGACAAAATAGAGAACCCTCACAGGGGTTATCCTAGCTTGATTCTTTATTACAGGTAGTCCTTGACGTACGACCCCAAAGGAGCCCAAAATTGATGTTGCTAAGAAATTTGTTAAGTGACTTTTGCCCCATCTTACAACCTTTCTTGCCATATTTGTTAAGTGAATCACTGTAGTTGTTAAATTAGTAACACGGTTGTTAAGTGAATATGCTTGTCAGAAGGTCACAAAAGGTGATCACATGAACCCAGGACCATCATAAATATATGAACCAGTTGTCAAACGTCTGAATATAAATCACATGACCATGGAAATGCAACAGTCAGAACGGTGAAAAATGGTCATAAGTCACGTTTTTTCAGTGCTGTTGTAACTTCAAATGGTCACTAAACAAATTGTTGTAAGTTGAGGATTACCTGTACTCCTCCAAGTTTCTCCCCCCCTTTGCTGTGCATTCAAGCAACTTGCCTAATTTATTAGTGTCAGTGTTATTTAATTCTTGAACAACAGCAAGGAGAAAATTGAAAGAGGAACCTCTTGAGAAAATGAGTAGGGAAAGACTCGAATCCCCCTTACCTGTCTGCTCTTTAGCAGTTCTACTCTGAGAGCAGCACAAGTACTGAATGGGAAAGAATCCATAATGTTCAGGCCTTGGTCCTTTATTCTTTTAGCTGACAAGTGCTATGGTGCTCAAGAAGAATACAGTAGCTTGTGAGTAAACATGTAGAGCAGGGGTGTCAAACTGCCGGCCCGCGGGCTGGACATGTCATCCAGAAACCACACCCACCCCATTGCCAGCAATGGCAAAACTCTCCCGATACGTTGCGTGATGTCATGTGACGTCGCGAGTTTGAAATGTCTGATGTAGAGTATTATGCTGTTTGTACCCTGCTGCAAAAAATAATTAGGTTCACCTAGACAAAACTCCCTCCCAATTTAAAACAATCTTTAAAGTTAAAAATAGAAATCAAAAAGAAACAAGATTAGGGAAAAAAATAAGAAAAGAAAATAAGAAAAAGAAACAAATTGCCTTATATATTATTATTTTTTATAGTGCTTTCCTTATGTCTTCACAGGGATTTTCTGGAACAACTCTAAGCCTTAGACAGAATTATTATTTCTAAACTCATGTAAAATTATCTAACCTCGGAATACCCAACCCCTGGACCCTGGGCCAGTACTGGGCATGCAGTTGAGCTTCATGTGCATGCACGTGCGCACTGACCTGCCACTTGCATGAGTCAAGCTGTGCGCCAGCCACCGCTTGCATAGTCAGGTTCCCCTCTCCCCTCTCAGTCGGGCCGTCGAGCCACAAAAGTTGGGACATCTGATCTAACCTTCTTTCCAGATTCCATTTTGTGTTCTAAAAGATCCACCCTATCGTACACTTGTTTAATATCCCCAGTAATTTTATTCAATTTTTATCCAGTTGTTGTTTTTTCCAAATCCTCAAATTTAGCTTTTATAGATTGTGTCGCTTTAACTGTAAATTCTTCAAACAGATCTTATAAAAACTTATTCAAAACTCAATCTTATCAGATCCACCACACTGTGTTCTTTTTTCCATAGCCGTAGTCAATAGCACACTGTGTCCAAGGATAGAAAGAAAGGAAAGAAAGCAAGAAAGAAAGAGAGAGAGAGAAAGAGAGAGAGAGAGAGAGAGAGAAAGAAAGAAAGAAAAAGAAAGAAAGAAAGAAAGAAAGAAAGAAAAAGAAAAAGTATTGCAGTTGGCAAATTTATTGGAAATGGTTAAAAAAAGGAAAAAAGAGAAAGATAAAAGGAAACATCTCCAATTATCTTTGTTTATATATCAACACTCAATATAATCAGCACTCAATCAAATAGGAAAAAAAGAAACCTTCCCACAAATGCAGAAAAATCAGAGATCCAATTCTACAGATGCAGATTTGCTGAAAGTTAAACTTTGAACATCCATAAAATAATTCCTTCAGACCTTAAAATAACAACCAATAATTCAAATCTGCTTTTTTTTTGTCTAACTACACAATTCTCAATACAGGTAGTCCTTGGCATACAACAGTTTGTTTAGTAAATGTTCAAAGTTACAACGGCACTGAAAAACATGACTTATGACCATTTTTCAGACTTACAACTATTACAGCATTTTGACAGTTGCAATGTCCTGGGGTCATTTGAACGTCTTTTCCGACCTTCTGACAAGCAAAGTCAATGGGGAAGCCGGATTCATTTAAAAACAAGCATTCACGAAACAACTGTGGTTAGGAAGGTTGTAAAATGGGGCAAAACCCGCTTAACAATTATCTTACTTAACAACATACATTTTGGACTCAGTTGTCATAAGTCAAGGACTACCTGTAATATCAGGTTTCTACATAAAAAGCCATAAAATTACTGAAAGTCTCCAAGAGTAAATACATGTATCTGAGTTAAAGCCTCTCTTTAACTAAAAACACAACAAAATATTTAAAAGTATTTTAGAAATGGGCAGGTCAGTTCGAGGGTCTGTTTTAATCCAGCTTTGCAACTGCTGTAAACATGAGGTAAACCCCACCTCACAACCACTGGACTCACCAGCTGATTGCAAAAGCCTCCATTTTGCTAGCAAAAAATGGCTGCCTAGAGAACAAATAAATCAATTCTCCTTAACTCGGCAGAATTCTTCAGGCTCCAAGGTTTTTGTGCTAGCACAACATGAGCTGTGGTGTCTCCTCCCATTCCAAGGAGTCATTCAATTTGCCATTTTTCCCACTGGAAAATACATTTTACGCTGGCTTTCAACCCAAATATCTTACATAGTGGTTAGACACAAATGTCTAATATGCCATGCCGTGCTTCTGGTCTTCATGCACTTTCTATAAAATATAGGTCAGAAGATAAAGGCTGCTTGTGAATTAGAGTTTACTTTATCAGACTATGTCATATTTTAGTGTAAAATCCTTAAACACTCTAACTGATTAACAAGTTTCAGATGACAGTTCCCCTTTTTCTCTCCTCTTTTTTCTTAACATGTACAATATGTTCCAAGCTAACCTGGGAGGGTTCCAGAATTGTGTGCTAAATTGTTTTGAGATACAGTGTATATAGACATTAATATAACTACAAGGGGAAAAAAAGGATTTTCTTACAAGAAATTTATAGCTCCTGCTGCCTACGAGTCTCAGCAACAGTTCAATTCTGGCTTTGCCTTTGCATCTTTACATCTTTTTGAATATGTATCAGCTTACTAGCCAGTTCTTAGCTTGCCAATTTCCTTCCCTGCCTAAAACTTCATTGCCTTGTTGTTCCAGTTTCTTCAGTGGGACTTGGCTCATACTATGGCCTCTAGTGGATCCTGGCTTTCTGCTGTAGGTAGTCCTTGGTTAATAATGTTAATTGGGATTGGAATTTCTGTCACTAAGTGATTCGGTCATATCACATGATTGCACCAGTTAGCACCAGTTAGCAAGTGACTATGGGACATTGGTCAGAAATCCAGGGCAGTTGCCAAGCATCTAGGTCAGGGATAGGCGACCTTGGCTCTTTTATGACTCGTGGACTTCAACTCCCAGAATTCCTGAGTCAGCTGACTCAGAAATTCTGGGAGTTGAACTCCACGAGTCATAAAAGAGCCAAGGTCGCCTACCCCTGATCTAGGTCACGATCACAGGACCACGAGGCCACTGTGCTAACCTAAATCTCAAGTAAATCTCAAGTTTGAGCAGTTGCTGAATGATAAACGAAGACTACTTGCAGATATCTACAGTGTCTTTTGCCCTGTGATGCTTTTCTGCCCAGGGTTGTGCTTCACAGCCCAGTTGCCCAAGTGACAGTGGGATTCCAAAGAGATAACCAGAGCAAGATTTTTTTGAGCCTTTTTCCTCATATTGAAATTAAATAGAGAAGTAAATAAGCAAAAAATAAATAAAATAAGAAAAGTAGATTCTCCCCAGTTTTCCAATCCATGTCTTAGCAGAGAATAAAATATATACCTGCAATTAAAGGAATTTAGCAGTAATTAAAGTTGCTTTTCAAGATTAGGGTCCAGTGTGCACCTTAAAAAAAGGGAGAAGATTTGCTTGCAAAACTGAAAGATATGTTCACTGTTTATTAGATACAGTGAACATTTTTCACTTCTGCTTCAAATATTAACAGAATCCCAGTAAGAGGAGAAGACCACACTCTTCTGTGAGCTTGGCAGGTTTCAGTGTTATCTGGAAAAATGTTTATTTTTTCTTCATTCCTGTTTAAGCACAATCAAGATTATGAGCAAAACCAGAAGGGATACAAAGAGCCAGAAGATTTTTGTTCTTTTAAAATGCTTTCTTTGGGGCTTATGTGCAAGTTTGTGTGTGACGCGTGTGTGTGTGAGAGAGAGAGAAAGGGGGGGGGCAGGCACATACTTAACAGAAATAGCAAGGATGGCAAAAACTTGAATTTGACTTTGTTGAACTCAACTTTGGCTTCTCAGCTCTTGCAGCTTATTTCTGTCCAAAATGGCTGCTCTCCAGGACCATTACCTTTCATCCATGAAAACGAAAGAGTTTCTGCAGCCGCAGCTTGTCTACTTTTCATTAACTAGCTGTATTGCTGTTTGGCAGCTTTTAATTATTATGATGAAAGCAGCCTCTGCTTGCTTTATGTATTTTCATTTCTATCCATGCATAACTACAATAGCAGGAGAGCATCTAGTGTACAATAGAGATGAAGTATACAATATCTGTAGAGAAATGTAGTTATTAAATTATTGCATTTGTAATTTAGCTTAGAACTGATGGAGATGCAGCATTAGGCCTGTCTTAAAATCTTATTTGCATATTCCCTTAATCAGGGCTTTTTTTTCTCATAGAACGCCCAGTACGGAGTTCCTGCACCTTTTTTGGATGGAACCTTGTAGGGTAGGCAAGGCGGGTTGTATGATGTGTGTGAGTTCCGGCACCTTTTTTTTTTTTTTTAGAAAAAAAGCACTGCCCTTAATCCCTACCCCTTTCTGAGTATTGCAAGCCTTTTCAACATCAGGCTTTGTGATCTTTTGTCGCAGTGTGGGAAGACAGCAACCCCCCCCCCCGAGAAGGAAATATTTTGGGGAATATTAAAAAGGCAGAATAATATATTTCTCCAAAGGATCTTAAAGGCAGACCCCCCCATCCCAAGTCTCTCTGCCCCAAGCAGGAACCAGATCTGTAGAAATGCAGATCTGATAATCCTTTCAGAAAGACCGGAACAAGGGGGACTTCTTAGTAATTTCTTAGTTATGACACAGGCAATCTTGTAGCGAGAAGCTGACTGTCACATATGTGTAGCATTTGGTCTCCAATATATGAATATTAATCAAAATGTGCTGTTGTTTTGTATTGTTTTTGTGTTATTTATTATTTCTTGCTTTTAAATATTTTTAATAATTTGTAAAAAAAATTGCCCAGAGTTGCTGGGAATCAGGCAGCATATAATTTACTAAATTATTTTTATGGTTGATTGTGTAGTCAGCAAGATGTTTAGACAGGGTTTAGCATTTTTATCCACCTCTCGAGTAATTCCCAAGGATCTAGGATAGGCAGATGTTGTTTGATGAGGCAGATGTTTGCTGTGTGGTTGTAAGTTGTTCCAAGGATGTAAGTTGTTCCAAGTAAAGCTGCTTTTTGCAATTGATTGATGGTGATTTTGTCAATGCCGATGTTGATTAAGTAACACTCCAGATGTCTGGAATTGCACCCAAGGTGCTTATTACTATTGGTAAATATTGCTTTCTTTTGCCACAGTTGTTCTACTTCTATATGCATTTATTTATATTTTTCTCTGGTTCTTTCTTTTCCAAATGCTGTCACTAACCAGACTTATATGTCTTTCTTATTGACTGTTGTTAAGTCTGGGGTGTTACGTGGCAGGTGCTTGTCTATTTGAATTTTAAAGCCCTAGAGCATTTTAGCTTCTTCATTTTCTATTTCTTTGTCTATTTTATGACCCCACTAGTTTTTGCTGGCAGGTAAATGGTATTTTTGCAGATGTTCCAATGCACAATTTTTGCTATTATTATGGTTGGTTATAAGATGTTTCGATTGGCATTTTTATCTACCTACGAGTCCTTCCTAAAGACCTGAGATAGGCAGATGCAGTGATGGGATTCTGCCAGTTCGCACCACTGCAACAGAACTGGTAGCTAATTTTTTGTTGCCCGGGCCCAGAATGGATTTCCGGAAGCAGCATCCACACAAAGAACCGGTTGTTCACATATTTGAATCCCACCACTGGGCAGATGTTGTTTGAGGGTATGTGTTAAGGGTATCATTGCAAGTTATAATCTGTTCCAAGTAAATCTGCCTTCCGTAATTGCCTGATAGTGTTTATTATTAGATCTGAAAGACCAGGTTAAGGACCAGGTTAAAGACAGGGAGAAAATACTTGGTCATTAGGAGTCAACAATGACTTGACAAATCTTCAGTCAGTCAATTACATTACACTAAGAATAGTGCTTACAAACTGCAAACCATTAGAATATCACAGAAAAATGCATACATTTAATTCTTCACCAGAAAGTTATATAGAACATTTTACTTGATTTCTACCATGGGAAGTTTCTGAAACTATATTAGTTGTGGCTAAGCTCAGATCTTTCCCTGAGCTGTGAAAAATATAGAAAGCATTAGATGAGCTAGCTCAATTTCATTTCTTCTGATAGATTTGAGATATCCAATGTTGCTGAACTATCTGCTCAATTATAATGGTTTGTAAGGTCTGGCGATATCTGGATGATCATAGACTCACTGCTTCTGGCTTTGCTTGAGATGTCTGAATTTGAGAAGTCAGAAATGATATATAAAAGATGTTGCTGTTGACTCAGATTTGAGATCAAATTATTTGATGATAGGATAGAGGTTGTTTTCCTTGCGTTAATATGAGTTTTGTTATTGACTTTGTAAGCAGTACTTTTAATAATCAAAGAACCATCAAAAAATTGAGCAAGAGGCATGTTCCTTAATCTTTGCGCTGATGAACATGGCAGTTTTTTAAAAATAATATCTTTTATTAATTTTCTAATTTTACATTTAGGTATTTAAAAAGCAACATGGTGGCTGGGTTAATCAATAGTTCAGTAATATACAAAAATCTTTAGTACAAATCTCAAACTACAACCTCAAATATTTTCTCTCTTTTTCCCTTAATGTCTACTATCTCATATTTAAGCTAATATAGTTCTTATTTATAGCAACTAAATAAAAACATCATTATTACATTTATCATGATGTAAATTTTTAGCTTATACGTATCTTAATTACTTTTACGTTCAATCTTTACATTCAATCAATGTCCTGTTATTGGTTTTTCCCAATTTTTACTTTCCCATCAATATTCAAATTTAACATTTGATATTTATAATTTCCAGGTTTTAGGTAACCAAGGTTTCCTTTATCTCAATTCATAACAGAATCTAATATTCAAAATACACATCTTATCTATCTGGGTATCATCTTGTTCTATTTCCTAAAAGTTATCTATTTCCCCCCCATCTTACATCATCTAATTAATAATACAGTATCCTCTTTAATAAATCAAAGCCCATTATATATATTATCTGGGTTAATCAATAAATCAAACATATTCATAATATTTTTTTTTCTTTTGGGTCTAATTTTTAAGTATTAAACAAATAGCATCTCTATTTTCAACTAATTTCCAAATGTTTTAAATTTAATGACCAAAATTTCTCTTATCTCAGCTTCTCCCTTTGACCCTCTAATTAGTAATATGAAATCCCCTCTGATAAATCAAAACTCCAATTTTCTTCAGCCTTATTCTGGCTTTCTTTCTTTGCGAACTAGCCTTCCATGTCAATCCTTTTAAATCATCAAATAGATCTCCCTCTATTATTATATATATTATTTGGAATAAGAGAGACCATTTAGTTGCCATTTTTTTGGAAGGGCTAACCCATTTGTATTCCTTAAATGGTCTCCCTATTATTCCAAATCCCCATAATTGTCCTGGTATGTTTATCTTCCATTCAGTCTGTTCTTCTTCTTGCTCCTCTTCTGATTTATATAGAAAGTCTTTTTCATTTTCAGTGTTGTCAGTCCCTTTTCTGGATATTCTATTGACTGTATTTGTTGGTCAATTGAGTCTTCTGTCTTAGTATTTGATTGTTCCACTTCTTCTGTTACCTTCTGCATTGTTAGTTCTTTAGTTGTAGTCAGAATTTGAGTTTGTATATATAAGCTGATATCTTGTTCTTTTCTGTAACATCTTATTTCATTACAAGCTGAAAGGATGGTTTCATGTATTGCTTTCAACCTGGAAAGAATCTTTTCCTGGTTTTCATCCATCTTTTCTTAATGGTTGAGGACTTTGAAATCAGACGATGAAAATAATTTTATAGCTGGTATGGGACCTCTATTTCACATGTTTGTAAGTAGTCTTTATAGTAAAAGTTGTTTGTCAAGTAAGATTTTATAATCCAAGGTATTTCATCATCTTAAATAATGACCAATATTCCTCAGATAAAAAAGTAGGAAGGCAATTCCCCACATACAGCTCTAAAAATCAATAAAAGTTTACATTCATAGTTCAAGGAGGCCAGCCATACCACCCAGAAGTTTTCTTTATAGCTGAACTTCTCACAGGTGGTGTTTATCAAAGTTAAAAGAGTCTTATCTGTAGTCGGCTTCAAGCCAAGTCTCCTTTAGGTAATAACAAGTTATAATTCCAAGCTTAGCCACAAGATGTCACCGATGCCACTTAAGGTTTTTTAAGTCCAAAATTTTTATAGTTCTTTTTCCAATTTTATTTCTTTTTTATAGATAAAAACAAAAGTCTTCGCTGAAAATAAGAAAACTTTTGGTCCCCAAGTTTCAGAAACATTTACATCCAATTAGATTAAAGTTATTCTTTTAGTGCTTTAACTCCCCTGGGTCGCCGCTATTTTAGAGGGTGGGATAGAAATTCCCTTCCCTCTCTCCTCACCTGGGGAAAGATACTTTGGGCAGCTTTTACAGGAAGAGAAATACTTAGGATCTTAGAGAGAAGATCAGATCTCACCCAGTTTCATCTGCGTTGCTTTAGAAATGCCTGATGATAAGTTTGACTTCGGCTGTCTGCATCCTAGTGACAAGCCATATTGCTATGGCTGGTCTTTCCTCTGCCGGTTTGGAGTGCTGCCCCAGATCAAGGGGAAAGGCTGCCACCCTCCCACAATCAAGTGGGGTCCCCTCCTTGCTTGTCGCCCCTACAGGGCGACTTTCAACCCTTTCCAGGGTCCCCCAGTGGAACAAAACCAAACGCAGAAGACAGAGCTCACCCTCTAGCGTCCGCGGCATCCGCGATGGCAAACACGAAGTCCAGTTTTTGCATGACTGTTAGACATGTACTCAATTTATTTCAGCAAGACTTAATTCCAGCTGTGTAAGCATATCTGATGCTCTCCAAAGATGTCAGGATTACCACATATCCTTAATTACTGCTTACATATTGATAAATTCTTATTAGGTAATCATCAACAATGTAGCTATTATGCCTCTCTTCCTCGGCTAATATAAACAAGCCGGTGTCTCCCACATAAACCAGTTTTTAACCATACAGTTAGAGCTTTAATCCATAACTGGGCTTATTTTTGCTAATTAGTGCCAATACTGGGATAATCAGTTGAATTATACCACATAATCACCTAATCTCCCCTGGGATTTCTGGCAAGCATCAATAGTTTAAATTGCAGGGCTGGCAAAGTTGGAGGCTGAGCTACAATACACAGAAAAACTAAATGCACCTTCTGTCTGTAAAATAAAAACTTCACTGTTTGGTAGGAGTGAGTGGGAGAAATGTAACCTTCCAGCTTGTTGAAACTGTTAGATGCTATTAGGTGTACTGTAAATTATCTGTGCTGAAATCATTTGCATAGGCAATCAGGCTAAGAATTAGAGATACTTTGTTACAATTAGACCTTTGTTTTTTTTTTAAAGCCTGTAAGAAAACACTATATAAATAAGAGAGGCAGGTTCATTGAGTGTAAATAAATGTCTGTTCTTGGTGAAAGTCCCTACTGACGTTATGTGGAAGAAGGTTTATTACTGAAATAAGTGAGTATTTCAAGAATGGGTCTATTGGTAGGGTATCATGTCACAATTTCTTTAGAAGCCCATTGATTATTCCTAAATATTTCATTTTGTTGTATTCATGTTAAAAGCTGAACCTAAGTGTCATTAAGTCTGAACACAAACTTTTCAATGTACCGGATTAGCTTCACTAAGAGTTCCACTGATCAAATGAAGACAAATGTTTTTGTAGACCAAGTATTAGATGTAGAATAACAAAACTGTGAGTTTAAAACTATGATAAAGTAAGAAATATATTGAATGATTAAGTTTTGTCATTTTTGAGCTATCTCATTGGATCCTATGGGGTTATTAGGACAGTCAAGGTGGACAAACTCTTCATTACTGGATTTATGAACTTCAATAAAGCAATAGAATGACATTACATGGCTTAATTAAAAATGCATAGGCAGAAAACTCATGTTTTTACCTTGTGCTCTTTTGAAAAATGTGGTAGCATATTTAGACACAGCATTGCTGTAGAAAATAATTTGTTTCAGTTTGCCCCAAAGCATCTGAAATTGTTTATAGTACATTTGTTTGTAGTACATTGGTACACATTCAAAGTAAATTGGTAAGAAAATTGTCACAAATTAAATGCTGAGTTTTATTTAAAAGTATAGAAAACATCTAATTATATTTCAGCAAAACCAAATAGCACATCTAGAAATAAATATATTTTATTAATTTCAAGTATGGTTTGACATGGTGTCCTCCCATCTTTCTTTTTTATTTTTTAAAATAATGGTTTTTGCAAGAAATTACATGTAATCCAGGTGTTTAATGTTGATTTGTCTTATAAACTTTGGCATTTCCTTGTAAACTGCATTTTTCCTGTGCAGTAATATTAATGAAAGTTACAATCTGTATTCAATTTCTTGGAAGTAAATTTCCTTGAGTAATTGAGGTGTGCAAAGACTTGCCCTGTAAAAGTTTAAGTTTGTACAGGTAAAGACTGTTCATATCGTTACCTGATGTCTTGAATTGAATGTCTTCATTTCAAATCTTCACTTAACCATGAAGGTAATTGAAAATCTTGGGAATATTTTATTCAGTTACCATGTCTTGATGATTTGAACACATATATAAGTAAAATAAAAATATGTTTAACCATAATCATAATATACCTGACAGAAAGTAGTGAACCTTTAAGAGTTTTGTGTAGCATCATCAAAACAGATGCTATACATTTTATTTTAAATATTTGTGTTCCGGTTTTCTGTCACAAGGCATTCAGTCTTTTTTTTTGAAAGAGCGAGAGAGAGAGAGAGAGAGAGAGAGAGAGAGAGAGAGAGAGAGAGAGAGAGAGAGAGAGAGAGAGAGAGAGAGAGAGAGAGAGAGAACAGGAAATATGTTTATTATAAACTAAATTAAATGTCTACTGGTTTTGTTTTTTTGCCCAATGAGGAACTTGATCATTCTGAGTAATGGGTTTGCACTAATGTGACAGTTATTTGTTCATTCATTCATTCATTCATTCATTCATTCATTCAATTTCTAGAGTCACCCATCTCAATCAGTAACTAAAGTTAAAACTACTATGTATTTGTAACCTTGTTGCAAAAGTAAAATTTCTTTTGTAACTTTTCTTGAAAATGCCTCAAAACCTTTTTGTAAGAATAGAACATTTTTATTCATAATATGTCCACAGAATATACTAAAATTGCCATTTCTTTGTTCCTCATTTTTTTTAAAAAAAAAATCATTTAAGAAAAATGATTGGCTAGTGAATCTTTTCATTTAATCCTCGGTAAGAGTTGGCAGTATTATGCATACTTTAGTCAGCAAGCATTCTTCTTTGATCCCACTTATGCCCTGGGCATGGTTGCTTTGAATGGGGCATATTTCTAAGTATACATGGAGATTGTTAGACTGCAATTGTTACTGAGGCTGATGTAATTGTTATGTATTTCAAACATATAACATTTCTGTTTTACATTTCCAAATGTACAATAATGAAGTCTGTCAAATCTTTTGACAAAACTGATGGGACAGAACAACATGGCTATTGTTGCTGCTATTCATATTTTCAAACTTCTTACAGGACACATTTTTTTTTATGGCTGGCTGATGGTAGAGCTTGGATCTTACAATAATTTGCCTCTTCCCCAACTCATGTTGATGCTTACAAAGAAACATGAAAAAAAACATAAAGTCATGTCAAATCTTCCTTATCCCGGCCAGAGAAACTGCAGGCTTATGAAGAATGCCTTCCTGCTTGAGGTCAGGGTATGGTAACTTGTAATCTTGATATAAGCTGACAGATCAGGCTGTCTTTTGGACCTTGTTCATTGACTGGGAACCATCTACAGTTCTGCTTTAGGTGGTTCCTTTAATTCATAACGGCATGCAGTCCTCCTTTGTGCTACATTAAAATCCATTTAGGGCTTAAAATTAAGGCTATCATTCCCATCTTTTATTGGAGCATCAACGTTAATCAACACTGATGCTGAATTTAGAACGAATGTGTGAAATCTGTGCATGAAATACCATATGAAGTACTACAAAAATAGGGACAAAAAGAAAGCAAATGAAAAGAGTTACAAAACAACTATGGTTGTAGAATTAATCTCTCTCTATCCCTTGTGATAGTTCCATGATGCCCTTGCTGTTTTAAAATGTCTTTTCAGATGTTCTAAAAACACCTATCCATTCATTTTTGATCAGATAAGCACTCATTATGAACTGAATAATACATTATTTTCACCAAATACTACAGACTATGTTATTCTGGGTTTTTGGGGGAGAAAGGATGACAGAGTAGCACTAAGAAAATAGTGTCCTGGATTTAATAATTAAAGTTCCAATGGCTGCTACTTTGATTTGCTTAGGTTTACAGGTTGATCATCAGATATATTCATCCTTCTGCCTCTTTCCAGCTCTGCCTTGCTGTTGCTAGTTTTTTTTCTTTTTCTTTTTTTCCTCTTACTGCTTCCATAGTTCTGGGTTCCTTATCAAATACTTTTTCATTCGGAAGCCATTGGACCAAGGATGCCAGAACTGAAATAAATTTTTTGGTTTTTTTGATTCCACTTGCTGATACATTTGTCTTTTCTTTTCTTTTCCTAGTTTCATGGGTATACTGTTCATTCTTCCAATGCATCTGTTTATCTATGTATTAAATTATGTAATTCACTGTATTGATCTGAAGTTGATGTATTTTCTAATAAGCTTCTATTTAGAAGAATGATTGAAAGATGATATAGACACCTTACTGTATTTGGGCCTGATCAGATAGTTTTGACACAACTGTATCTATGTCATCATGCTGCTGCCGAACGATTTTAGACAGCATTTTGGAGGGGAAAAAAGAACAAAGCTTAAATGAATCAAATGTGAAAAATTAGTTCTGATCTGCTTCAGGAGGCAGAGTCCCAAGGTTTAGATACAACACTTATCTAAATAGTTCAAAGCTTTGCATCTGATTCTCCTTATCTGGACTTAGAAGCTATGCAGAGTTAAGCCTAGTTAATATTTGGGTGGAAATATGGAAGAAAAAAATAACCCAATCTGGAAGAAGACAGTGGCAAACTACTTACGTTCTCTGGCCAAGAATATCACCCAATTGTACCTATAAAAATCAGGAGCTGAGCTTCACATGAAAGTATCTTTATATTCTCCAATTTTCCTCACCTAAATTCTAACGCGAGCTCTCCTTAAGTTTGTATTTCTTTTGTTCTAAATATTGGAACCCATTTCCTGTTTTACAGATTATAACCTAGGTTCAAAAAGGAAGGTCTTGATGCCATTGAATCTAATTCAACCATATATTATTTTGTAGATTAAAAAATGGCAAACTCAAGCTGTGCATGCTGGAAAACATCCTCAGAATGTTTAGAAATTAATACTGTAATAATAATGTGAACAGCTATTATAGGTTTATTAAAAACCAGATTTCAAGAAATGAGCTGAAAAGCACAAGTAGAGGTGACATTCACAGAGATAAAAGGAAAATTGTGATTTCATTCTGATCTAATTCCCTCCCAACTTTATCATCATCATTATTATTATCATCATTATTATTAATAATAATAATTAGTAAGTAAAAATCATAGGTATTTTTTTAAAAAAATAGCAATAAGCCTTTTTCAACCGATGTGAAATACTTAATGAGCTTTAGGGACTACCTAAAGTTGTGAGCTTTCAGGAATTACTAAGGAAAAAACCATGATTCTACCAACACTGGCAGGGCACATAGCTATATGTAAACAGGAAGCAAACTCCACATTCATTAGCACTGATGATGTTACCAAATTGAATAATAAAAGGGTCTGCAAGAAAGCAACCAAGAAAAGACCATGTCTACCTTCTTTTATTTGAAGAATACTTTATTTCAGAGGTTTTTATGTTCATAAACACACACATACACACACAC
Organism: Protobothrops mucrosquamatus; assembly: GCF_001527695.2. Classification (NCBI taxonomy): domain Eukaryota; kingdom Metazoa; phylum Chordata; class Lepidosauria; order Squamata; family Viperidae; genus Protobothrops; species Protobothrops mucrosquamatus. The sequence continues at coordinate 49,532 of NW_015387656.1, forward strand.
ATGTACATACTGATTAGGAGAAACTCAGGATCTGCCTTTGTAATTCATTGCATCTGCTTCCTTTCCCTCCCTTACTTAAGGTAATATTTCATATTTGCAGTACTTTATACACCTTCATTCTAAACTCAGTGTCAGGGTTGATTAATGTTGGTATCCCATCAATGATAGAGAAGGGAGTCTCACTTTTGAGCCCTCAGTGGATTGTAATATAGCACAAAGGAAGACCACATGCCATTATGAATTAAAAGAGCTGCGTAAGCCAAGACTGTAGATCGTTCCCAGTCAATGAACAAGATCCAAAAGACAGCCTGATCTGTCAGTTTCCATCAGGTTTACAAGTTGTATCCTGATTCCAGGCAGGTGGGCATCCATCATAAGCCTGCAGTTTCTCTGAAAAGAGAAGGAAGATTTGATGCGACTTATTTTTCCCATGTTTTTTTGTAAGCACAAAAGCTGACTGGCTAAACTTCAGATCACTTTCAGCCCTACACTGGGAGGTATTGCTAAGATTCCACATTGGATCAACATGGCACACTGTTGTCCATAACCTTAACTGCAATAATAATACACACACACACACACACACACACACACACACACATATGTTTATGTATGTGTATATGCACATGCACAAACACAGATATATACAGACAAAACCTTTGAATTATCAACATCAAAAGGCTGCATTTTAAAAAAATGCTAATATGCAATTGTCTTATAGTGCACCATTCTTGTGGAAGAGACATCTATCCATCATCTTTTAACACTGGTTACTATTGAATTTGGACCCTTAGGATATGGAAGCAATTCATTATATGATGGTTTTGTTCCCCCCCCATTTTCTAGAGATCGGGTACCATCAGTGGCTAAAGGATGTGCAGTTCCCTGAGCCCAAAGGCCCGAGGTCCTGGCCTCTCCGATATGCATCAGTACAGCCAGTGGCTGGCCAGCAGACACGAGGCGAATTTGTTGCCAATGAAGGAAGATTTGGCGCTATGGCTGACAAACCTGCTGGGTAAGGTTATTTTTACATACTGTAATTATTGTCAAGCATTTCTAAATTTGATCTTAAACCCTGACATGCAAGTGGAAAAACCTGCTCTGAATAAATAATTAAAGTTCTACCATCTATCTTGTTTGTCGTCTAGTTCTATAGGTTGCTTAGAATTCTAATTTCACCTGCTTTCTTATTTGGAAGGCCACAATGAAATATTTCTTCCATGCTAATTTAGTATGTGTGTGTGTGTAATATATGTATATATCTATGTATATATTGGATGGGGAGGGGAGGAGAAAAGGCTGTAGTAGAGCTTCGATAATTTTGTTTAGTTACCTGCTAGCAAGTATATTTGTTATATGTATTTATGCTTTGTTAAAAATCTGCTTTACTGTTTCCTTTCCTGGAAATGTGCTGAAGATTTCAGGATTCCATTGGGTATTGTATGATTCAATTCAAGATTTCTCAGTAACCCAATTCAATTCAAACTGATTAAAAAGTCCATTCAAAAGTGTTTTGCTTGTAGACCATGATACAGAAACTTCAAAATACTTGAAGTCTGATCACTTTTTGGCAAAATGAAATGAAAGTAGCAAGGTACCAATGAGTACCAGTGAGAGGATGGCCAAAAGCAAGTGGTTTTCCAACTTGTTAGTATAATTACTCCCTCACCACTGAAAAAAAATGTGGATTTCCTAAGCACCGCCAAGAATTCAGCCACCATTTCAGGCTACAGTGGACTGCACATTAATTTATGGGACGAGTGGGAAGAAAATGCTACGCATTTGAGTTGCTAAGGTAGAAGAGCCAACAACACCCTCATATTAGCAATGGGCAATCAACTCTCTATTTAATCTTATTCATGTGGTAGCCACTCACTCATTGCCAGAAGACTTAAAGCTCAGTAATACATAATTTAAAAGTAAGGACAGCCTTGGGTCCATATTTAGAAAGCTGAAAGTTTAGCCAAATTCCTACTTCTACACAGAAGTGTAAGTGTCTGTTACTTCGAGACAGAGAAGTTTAGGATTCATGTCTGGCTATATTAAAAGAATTGAGAGCTGAGAAAGTGAATGATATTCAAAATTATTGTTAGTCCTCCTACCCAGAAAAGCTCTGATAGGCAGAGAATTTAATGTAATACATGCCATTGGTTACTTCCTTGTATCAGTCTCTCTCCAGGGAAACAATAATTATGGATGTTGGAAGATGTAGTTCAGCCACATTTGGAGAGCTAAACATTTTCTTCCTCTTTATGTTACAGAGCAGTCTAAGACTGTTTCTCCATTAGTGTGAAAAAAAAATCTCTTGAGTTTCTTGAAACAGTCCTATGAAAAAAGGCATAATACATCCATTATGTACTTGACACTTCTTCCCTATGACATTGAAGAAAAATAATTGGTAATTATGGAGAAAATGTCTTTCACTATTTTGTGCCTCTCTTCCTGTGCACGGATTTCATTTAAATACAGTTAAGCAAGATGGAAGGTTCATCTTTCACTTTTTAGAAGAGAGATCTGCTGGGCTGGCAGGCTTTCAGTACAGTGTTTGCCAATAGGTCAAAGCTTCAATACATTAAAAACTTTCTTCTTATGTGCATACCCACCGGGCTTTTCCCTTTCAGAATGGGTAAGATTAGGCAAATGTAGAAAAGGAAGATAAAATTAGGCAAATAAATTAAGACATGAGGTAGGGAAAAGAAAGCAGACTACATAAATGGGATATTCACATGTTAAACAAGACACATTCCATAAGCAAATATCTCGTTGTCGTGACCTTTAACTGAGTGAAATGGTGCATTATAGGGTAACAATTTTTGAAACAAGGTACTTCAAATGGGCGAACTTACAGAATGTGTCCAAACTACACAACCCAAAGGAATGATATTTGGGGAAATTGTGGCTGCTTCAGCGCTGTGGGCTGTTGCTGTGCTGCTGTGGTATAGGAGCACAGCAGTGGCAGTAGGAGATGACCTGGATTCTGAAGAAGAAGCATTTTTCTATCTGTTGTCCCTAAGAGTTTTCTCAGACGTTTCAGGAGATCAGTAAATGGAAATGAAGTCTGGAGCTGTTAGATGAGGAATAGAACTGAAGGAATAGCACAGGTATGAGTTAAGATTGAAGGAGGCATTTCTGTTATTTTTCTGGTACTGCATTGCTGGGCTGTTAACCTGGTTTACAGAGGCAAGAACAGAAAGATATGCTGTTTGGTTGCTAGCAGTGTGCTGATAAAGTCAGTCGGATTTACTGAGCTCTTGTCTTCTTGTAGGAAGAATCTATGAAGCTGACTAGGCAACATCTTATGCTAGTGAGATTTTGTGGGGGACTGTGGAGTCTGATGAAAAGTTAGGGCACAGGTGTCAAACTCGATTGCGTCACGTGATGTATCATGATCAAAAATAGCTAACTGAGGGACTTGTAAGACCTTTCCCCTGAAGCTTACTGTTTAAAAGGCCTAAACAGAAGGAAATGCATTTGGTAGGTGGAGAAAAAACAAGACGGTTGCTAAGAGGAAGATAATAAAACTGTTAAGTTCTGACTATTTTCAAACTGAACATATGTATCTTCTCAGCTGGCTTATACTCTGCTCACCTGTTGTTGTTTTTTGCTTTTAATGTTTATTTTTCTTTTTGTGTTTCTGGTCTTGAGTTTTCACTTTGACCACTTCTTCTCTCTTATCAAGACAAGATGGTTCCTTCGGATGTCAATTAGGAAAGGGAAAGGTCAACGCAGGATACCAGACAATGACAATTCATCTGTTTTATGAAGTATACTACTACGAAGAAGTGGGAAAATAATAATAGTAATTAAGAATAGCAGCAAGATGATGTAGGGAGGCCAAGGCTGTAAACAGATTCTTCATAGCAGATGTTCATTCTTGACATATGAAAAACCAATATATGGTATAGTAGCCTTTTCCAAGCTGGAGGCCTTATTTATATGTGAACTTCAGCTCCGAAATATGTCAGCATGTTGGCTGCAAATATTGAAAGTTGAAGACCACACCATCTAGCAGATGCCAAATTGAGGGAGATTTACCTATATGTAATAGGTATTTCTTCAGTCCTTTCATATACCTGTTTTTTTTAATTTACTGAAGCATTTTTGAGAGCACTTTCAGCGTTAAGAATCTACTGGATATGGACAGTACCTTTCCTATAATCATTTCAATAAACATTTTATGGAAGACTTCCTCATCCTATTTATATTTATTAAATAGTTACAAAAACAAACAATTCCAAAGAGAAAGAAAAGTGGGAGATGGTTGATGAGAACACTGTGTTTTCATGAAGAGCTCTGTGATAAACTGAAAAGTTAAGTTTAAAAAAAAATGGGAAAGGGGCATATCAGGAAATACCCTGAATTTGTAAACCTGGAATCAGGAAGAGTGAGCAGAGGCTTACAAAGGGAATGCCAAAAACAAAAACAACAAGAACAGTCATTTAAATATGTGCAGAACAATAGAAAAGTTAAGCCACTTGTTGGAGAAGATGCCAAAGTGGTTAGAGAAGCCAGAGAGAAAGCCGAACTGCTTAATTCCTATTTTGTCTCTGACTTTTTTTGCAACATTAAAAAAATGATCCATTATGTTAGCAGTTGCAGAAGAGAAGTGCAGGTCAAAATTGGCAAGTAAGTGAAGAGAGAATACTAGCTTCTTTGAATGAATTCAATTTGCCGGAGCCAGATGGATTATATCCCAGGGTGGTAAAGGAACTGGCAGATATGATCTCAGAACCACTAACTGTAATCTTAGAGAACTGCTGGAGTATGAGGGGGGTGGGTATGCTAGAAAAATGAAGAAGAGCTAATATTTTTCCAATCTTTAACAAAGGAGAAAAAGGGTACTCAGCAAAATGCATATTAACTGGCTTGATTTCAATATCTGGGAAGAGTAACAAAATAGTGGGTCAAAGGGAATACTAAAAGCCAGCATGAGTTTCTTAAAAACAGTTTACGCAGAGTAATTTATGTCCCCCTTTTTTCACAAACTGATTTGATTAATAGATCAATGGATGTAATATGCCTGATCTTCAGTAAAGGAGTTGATAAAGTGGAGCACAGTCTCTTTCTTGCTGAACTGGGCAATGATTTGCAATTGGTTGAATAACCATAATGTGGTGCTTAATGGGTCTATGCCTAAGTGGAGAGAGATATCAGTTCTGTTCAACATTTTTATGAATCACTGAGATGAGGGATAGAAGGGATGCAGAGCACACAAATGTGAGGGGGCAGTATTGCTGCCACCTCATAAAACAGGATTGGGGTTCAAAATAATCTCTATAGATTTGAATATTGGGCCTTTTGCAACCAAATGCAGTTCAGTGGTGACAAATGTAGAGTTCTGCACTTAGACAGGAAAAACCAGATATGGAGATATAAGATAGGGAGGTACCTGGTTCAACAGAAGTATTTGTGAGAAGGCTCTGGGTGTCTGGTAGACCACACATTAAATATGAGTAGAAATGCTTTTTAACTGCCAAAAGAGCCAATGTATTTATTTATTTATTTATTTATTTATTGTATTTATATCCCGCCCTTCTCCTCTCGGACTCAGGGCGGCTGACAAATGATAAAAAGCTAACAAATTACACCTAGTTAAAATTTGATTAAAATGAAATATTTGAAAATGTCAAATTTAAAAGTAATTAAAACCCCTATAAAATCCCCTAGGCCAGTCCCGCTTGCTGGAACAACCACGTCTTGAGGGCGCGGCGGAAGGAAGGGAGATCAGGAATCACCCTGA
>NW_015387656.1:58200-92786 GCF_001527695.2 Protobothrops mucrosquamatus
CTCGGCTGCTCCGCTCTCCCCTCACGGCTCACAGCTCCGACCGGGTGGTCCAACTCGTCCTTTTCGCTCGCCGACCCTCTCCTCCTTCCAACTCCAGCCGGCGAGCACCCCCCGGACCTTTCAAGGCTCCCCCATCTCCGCCGAGGACCCCGCGGAGACTACGGAGCCGAAAACAGTAGGTCCGCCATCCTCGCACATCATTTAATAATGTAGTCTTGGATTGCAGTGACAAATGTTGCAGTCTGCTGCACTGGTTAGTTAGGAATACAGGAAGGAGTGGCAAAACCTGGCGGCAGAGTTAAAAGAGGGATCAACCTAGAATTTCTACAAAACCACAAGTCTAAGTTCAACCCTTCTTGAATTCCATTGATCCTTATCTCTTAGCAGGTGCTAACTATTAGTTGAGAAGATACCTAATTGCATAAGAATGACATAATTCTTATGCATAATTAGCAATAAATCAGTTTAAATAGACTTTCACATGTGGACCTGACCTTTCACATCAGTCCATACCTGGAATATTATATCCATATTTGTTTGCCACAATAAAAACGATGCTGGGGAACTGGAAAAAGTTCAGAGAAAATAAACAAAAACGGAGACAGCCTTAGAGGCTAAATCTTATGAAGAATGATTAAAAGATCTGGGTATGCTTAGCCTAAGAAGAGAAGAATAGAATAGAGCTGGAAGGGACCTTGGAGGTCTTCTAATCCAGCCCCCTATTCAAGCAGGAGAACCTATACCATTTCAGACAAGTGACTGTGTAGTCTCTTCTTAAAAACCTCCAGGGATGGAGCGCCCACAATTTCTGAAGGCAAGCTGTTCCATTGGTTAATTGTCCTCACTGTTAGGAAGTTTCTTCTTAATTCCAGATTGCTTCTCTCTTTGGTCAGTTTCCAACCATTGTTTCTTCTCCTGCCCTCTGATGCTTTGGAGAATAGTTTGATGCCCTTTTCTTTGTGGCAGCTCCTCAAATACTGGAATACTGCTATCATGTCACCCCTGTTTCTTCTTCTTTTTAGACTAGCCAAACCCAAGTCCTGCAGCCGTTCTTCATATGTTTTAGTCTCCAGGACTTTGAGTTGCTCTTCTCTGAACCTTTTCCAAAGTCTCAACATCTTTTTTGTAGTATGGTGACCAAAATTGGTTGCAGAATTCCAGACACAATAGTGGCCTCAATTATTTATTTATCAAATTTATATCACTCAATCTTACTAAAGGTGACTCTGAGTGGTGCACGACAATTGATAAAACAGCCAATATAAAAACATCAGATAAGAAGCGATAAACATGTCCCCCTCAGAGTTAGGTTCAATACTTGGAAGAGCTGTCACCGGGAAAATAACATGCCCAAAGATAGGACAAAAACTAGTGGATGAAAACTTTTCAGAGAGATTGAAACTCAAAATAAGGAATAATATCATGACCATGAGACCTATTAAGCAAGAACTGCCTTCTTGCTGACCTCATAGGACCTCCATCACTGGAGGTTTTCAAAGGCTGCATGGCTCTTGTTCTTTCTTTGCTGGCCTACTATTAAAAATCTCATCCAAAAAGTTTTTGCTTGCCACAGATCTAATCAATTGGTGCAGTATTCTTGCAATTATAAGTACATACTCTGCAGAGATAATTGTCACCTGTTGATTCATAATTCAATCCCAACCTGTTTAGTAGGAAAAAAACACACACAAGCTAGCCAAAATATGCTGATATAATCAATCTGGAACCAACTGGTGGGCAACCCCCCCCCCCAAAAAAAAACAAAACCCCACAATGATTGAACAGCCATTTATCTGGGATGATCTAAAATCTCTGGGCAGGGAATTGGACTTAAAGAGATCCTTTATAATCATAAAAGCTATAATACAGTGTTTCTTAATTCAAACAATTTCTGGATGTGAGGATCTCAGTTTAAGCAACAGGCAGTCAGGAAACTTGTGATGTCCACACATTTTAGAAGCTGCAGAGATTGGAAACATTTTATGTGTGGAAAAATGAGACTGCAAAGGGCAGCTGGTTGTAACAAAATCTGAAATCATATACAGGTGTTATTTTAAGCTTCAGGGTAGATATTAGATAAAAATAAAAAAAAAGTTTCTATGGGTGGGTCCGTAGCTCTGGGCTTGGTTGGTTTCTCAGGTGAGATTAGTAACGGCATAGCCTCTCTCCCAAAGTGTTTCCATACGGTGATTTAATGAAAAAGGTTGACTCCCATTAATTACTATTGTGGTATTAAAAGGTGTGCAAACATTTTGCTGGAATGAGTAATGCATACGTTAGACACCTCAAAGCATTAAGGAGAGTTCAAAGCTACCTCTGTGTGTTCATTCTAACATACTGGCTAGACATGGATCAGGACTGAGACAACAATGGGAATTGTAAAAGCTATTTCCATCCCTCTAGAGAGCTCTTGCCTTTTGCCCAGCTGATCATCCATCACTTGGCCAGCTATCAGCAGTTCTGAGACAGCTGTCTTGATTAGATTGCTGAGAGGGGACAGGCTTTCTTCCCATCAGTCTTAATAATGTAAAGATATCTATTCTATTTGGCCTTTAGTTTCATGTATGAGATAGACTTTAAGTTTGTTGTCCCTGGTGTATGTAGCATGTAGCATTCTTTTACATACATATTTCTAATGACCCCAGGGTCAGGTGTTTTGAAAAGCCAAACGTTTTGTCTGAAACCTAAACTTTTCAGAATAGAAAAGAAATCAGTACAACAAAATACAATCCTATCCTATCAACTCATAGGAATGTTTACGGTATCTCAGTTTGTCTTTTGGGGCAAAAAGGTAACCTATGCTTGTTGTGTATTATTTTGGTTTTGGGGCAGATGTTACTGGAGACAAATGACTGAACTGGTAGTAACCCAAACTGTTTGAAGCCATTTTGCCAGGGGACAAAACTGTAATTCCCAATTTGCAATTCAGCTTCTGTGTGGAAAGAGAAAATAGTTATGTATACCCCTACCTTAAAAGGCTTATAGTGCAAACATAGAGCTGGTCCAATAGACAGAAACATATATGTAGAGGTAAGGTGGTTGAAGGAGACAAAGTTGCAACGAATAAGGCACTATTGAGGAATTATGACTTGGAAATCAACAAAGTGCAGAAACAGTTAATATTCTATAATATGAGAGCTGTGAACCACATTTTACAGGCTGATTTGAAAAGTGTTTTTCAACATGATGGGCCCATATGTGATTGGCTACGACTCCCATATCATCTGCAGCTCACATGTTTATGGTGGTTGCAGTCCAGAATATCAAGAGGGCATCAATTTAGAGTAAATTGGATTAACAAGCCAAACTTTTGGCTTCACAGAAGTATTATGTGGTTTTCTGCTGACTCAAAGGCTTTCTTTTAAAGATGGAATTTATCAGCTGAAATTATTATCAAATCCATGTTCTCAATTACATTGTGAAGCAATTGATTATTTAGGATAGCTTTCTCCAGTCAATGGCTCCGGTAGCTGGGAATTGTACAGTTGTAGTCCAACAGAGTTATAGTACCAGATGACTTAGCTATACTGCATTGACTTGATAGCAAATTCCTTAGTATCTTGTGGAAGAATACAGCTTATAATGAAATCACTCACTACCACCCAGCAGCTAAATTCAGGAAGGTAGAACCATGTTTTTGCAAGCAGACTTTAAAAAAAAATAATATCTGTGGAGCTCTAGCTATTGTGAAATTATTAATCTAGTAGCCTTCTCTAATTTGAAATCATATTATTAAGAAATTGCAGAAAAAGCCCAAAAAATACAAATACTTTTTTTTTTTTAATTTTTCCATGCGCAGGTCTTTCCAAAATATTCAGAGCCAAAATTTTCAAATCCATTTTAGGACTAGTGAGATTAGGAAGTTGAATGCATGTCATTACAAACTTAATTCTCACTCTCCCCCCCCCCCCAATGAGACACTCTTTTTCCCTTTGGGAGGAATTTTGAATAGGAAAAAGGGATCTGTTTCATCAATTAATTCATGCACACCCTGAAAAATATAGTTGAAAATGTTGGTCCCGCTTAATCTGGTGTTTTCCTTTATTCGTATGTGGTTTTTTTTGCTCTGCTGAAGAAATATAAAAAGCATTTTTGAATAAAATAAACAAATATAAAATAAATAAAGATTTTCTCTGGGAGTCAGGACTGATTCCTGGTGGCTACATAGTCATTTCTTGGCAGTAAGGCAAAAGATTTGTCACTGCCTTCTTCTGAGGTATTTCATTGACTTCCATTTTGGCCCACTGCCTTGGGATTTTATGGTTTCTCCTAACCAATATTAACTATGTTGGATTCTGCTTGGCTTTTGTGGGATCAGCCCGGATCAGCAGAACTCAGTGTCAAAATATTTTTTGATAAAAAATGTCATTTATTTTTATAGCTAATATCAACCCCCTATAAAATCATACAATTTAATAATAAAGTAAATAATTAAAGTTGCCCCATCCACTTTCTACATGACTTCTCCCACTTTTGAAACAGGGTCCTTACATGCAACACAGTCCCGTGAGTTGACAGAACTTGTATGTGTGGGATGTGTGTTGAATAAGTAAAACGAATCCTGTTTGTTCTTCTTTGTACTAGCAAGTAATGCCAATCAGCCAGCAGACAGCCATGCTCTATGTACATCAGCTCTCAAATAACCCCATGGAAAGATCTCTTTCTGCTCATGATCTTGCTATGTCACTTTCCTTTGCATCTGACTATTAAATGAGAAATGGAAATGACACTGCTAAATGCTGGGGGTTTTCAATAATTCATCATCATCATATAGAGTCCTTAGTGCAGGGGTGTCAAAATGGCGGCCAGATGCATCACACGCAGGTCACACTTATCCCGGCTTTGCAAAGGCAAAAAACATCGTGATACATCACAATACGTATCAGTATCCATGCCTTAGTGCATGGAATGCTGATCAGCATGCCATTATAAAAACTTTATCGCTCATTTTCATATGTCCTGTTTTACAGGACATAGGTAGATGGCTATGAAGGCTGATATTGGAGGGTAGAATTGCAATTCCTTAAAAGAGAATGATATAATTTCAAAATACTTCACTAGACCTTTGATAGGGTTGAAGTCTCTTAGATTTCAGGGTGATTGTTGTAGATAAAGAAATGTTCCTTGTTGAGCTCAGAGTCTCTATACTGAAGGCAGATGTAGTTGACTTATTTTTCAGGTATAGATGTTGAAAGCAAAATTCATTAATTTTAATTTTCAGGTTTGTGGTGGTTAACAGCATTTCATTCAGCATCTGATTAACTTTTTTTTTTACTTTGACTAGGTATATAAAATAAACCAATGAAGTAGGACAGAACCATAAATCATGAAACAGGATATGATTATATAGCATATGAGCATTTTACTCATGCTTCAAGGTATAAACAACATTTGTGCTAAATGAAACTTCACTTATAGTATTCTACCCTCAACTATTGTAAATGTATTAATAAATTTGTGACCAGATCTTGGTCCAATTAAAATTTTCTATTGGAAGGGGGAAAAGTGGAGCAACTATTGTATAACAGGCAGAATTTATTTACTAAGAAAACTTACAGTATACATCAATCATTAGAATTAACTATTAGAAATTAATGTGATAACTATAATGCAATCATATTTCTGTGTAATTAAAGAAAAGCTAGAATGTGTTGCCATGTATTGCTGCAAAAGTAACAAACTTTTTATATCTTAAAAGACCAAGGTTTTAATTATGGCTTCAATTTTAATGTACTTCATTAGATACTGAAAATGGGTTTTTTTACATTTCATATTTTTTGCATAATGCTCAGATTCAGTATTAAACAAGTAAATTGATAAATAAATTAAATGTCAAGCTTGCTAAATTAGGTTTTGATCTGTTGTATAAACTTATAAGTGGCAAGCAAATAAACTCTGTAATTTCCACCATATGATAATAACACTTTAGGTTTTGGTCTTAGGCTTTGGGCAAGCTATAATTTTAAAGAGCACAAAACGATTTGCCAGCTGAGACATTAAAGAAATACAAAAAGCCATGATTCCTTACTATGACTGAACTTGAAACCTTCAGGCCTCATTGAAAAAAAGATATTTTTGTTTGGGGATTTGAGGAAGCTTTTTTATTAGTCTTTCTTGAGTTTGCATTGATGGGGTTGTTTTGTTAAGAAATCCTGATGTTGGAATTTAGCCCTGAATGTAAGGTCAGCTGTACTTTCTTACTTTATGGATGAATCTGTTTTTTTTCTTCTTCTTCGAGGACAAAAAACAGTCCAGTTGCCTTTTGAAAAAGCACTTTTGAGGCAAGTATGACTGAGAATCTCCATAGACTTTTTTTAAGGACAGCTAGGATTAGGAGCTTTAAGCCTACCCCCCCTCCCCTTTTTTAGGTTAAATACAGTTGCTGGGTCATCCTGACTTAATAAAGACTGGATTAGAGTAGTAAAACAATAATATACAACAACCCATTGTTTATAAACAAGAAAACCAAACCCTGTATATCCATCATGAAAGCCAATCTGATGTAGTGGTTAAGGCACCAGGCTAAAAACTGAGGGTCTGTGAGTTCTAGACTCACCCTAGATATGAAGGCAGCTGCTGACTTTGGACTAATCATTATTTCCCATTGCTAGGAAGGAGGCAGTGGCATATCACTTCTGAAAATCTTGCCAAGAAAACAGCAGGAATTAATCCAGACAGCTGCCAGCAGTCAACAGTGACTGGAAGGAATATTATATATAATATATACTGCATACAATCAGATACATACCAGCACCCACCCACACTATACAGCAATCTAATGTGTGCACCAGATCAAATTGTAATTAATCATTATGTTTTCTGGAACATGCTTATTTAAATTACAAGTTAAGAAACTGCAATAGACATTGTTAAGATTAGGCAGAGTTTTAGCCATGGCTATGTTAAAATGGAAGTGGAAGTGTGCTGAAAGAAATGAACTGTGAAGATCTATATTGAATGCCGAAGAATTCTGATTCGGGCTTTTTAGGCAGCATCCCAAACTGCATTGAGAGTTTCAACTGTAGTAAATGAGAGTGGTAACACTTCATGCATTTTTCTGCAGGCAAATGATGTTTAGGATTGCTGTTTGGGTTGCAGGGTATAAATGCATTTGTGGAAATCATAAAGTATCCTCATAATAATTCTGTGTCTTCTCTCATCTCTGCCCACAGATGGCCATGAAAAGAAAATAACTACTTTCTAATTATTCTAGTTATTTTACAAAAGCATTTATGGCAGTCTGGTACAGAATAGATTCTGTAATAGAAGGAGCAGTGCTTTTCTGCATCCCTATTTTGATGCAAACTAGGTATTTGCAGGAAAGTAAAAGAATAAAAAAAAGATTATTGGAAGATCAAAAATGATCAAGATGCAATAAATGGATAAGGCAATCTTACGTGACTGTTTGCAATGATTTGTTTTCAGGTAGTCTGTCATTGGAGACAAGAATGAGGGATAGAAGCATAACTACCAGTTACCACTGATGGATATTTATCTTTTTTTTACCATAAAAGGCTCAAGGGCAGTGACATTCTGGGATACACATTACTCAGAACTTGTTCTCCAGGGCATGTTGTTGAGCTAATCTAAAGGCTGTGGAGGTAGTTGTCTCTTTGTTTTTAGTAGAGACAAAGAACTTCTGGGTTTCTTTGCGCCAATTGTCCTCTTCCAGCTGGCTAGCTGTTGTGTTTGTTTATAAATGCTTATAAATGCATTATTATCTTTATTTATTTAAACTGGTTATGTATTCATCCATAGCTGTTTATAAAAAGTTAAATATGTTTTTCCCCCAAAATTGTCATATTTACTGTCTTGCACTTCTTCTCTATGCATCCTTCCTACCTTTTGCAATTACCTTTTGATGGTAATTTTATCAGTGGTGTTATTAGCATTATTAGGTGGAGCTTACCAATAATAAATCAATCAATAAAAATTCAATTTGGTGCTATCTGACTCCAGGATGTTTTTTTGGATAGCTCGCAATGTAAACAAACAAAATAAAAATAGAAGATAAATTAGAAAAGTAAAGAAAGAATAAAACTAAAACAGAAAAGGTGTTGAATACTGCCAACAACACAAAGAACAGATACAACCAATATCCAGCAAGGGGCTTCATGCACTCATGCCCAGGTCTAGGAAAACAGCAAGTCTTCAAGTCCCTTTGGAATGCTATCAGAATGGAAGCCAGCCAGATCTCAGAGACAACCTTATTCCAGTGGGGAAGAAACTATAACTGTGAAGATTAAATAGAGCTATAACATTTATTAAACCTGAATAAGCAAAATATTCTTTTTCTGCTCCGGAAAATATTGAATACTTCCACCACTCTCATCCCCTAGCTTATTAAGGTAAATGACATCCAATCCATTGGTTGTTGCTTCCAATATCTTCTCATCAAGTTTAATCATAAGTCTTTTGACTGGTGCTGTAATGTAATGTCATCCTCCTCAAATCCTAAAGGAAAACTGCTAAATTTAGATTATGGAAACATATCTTTTCAGCCAATTTGGCATTGCAATCATCTGCATTTATAAGAGGTGTCTCAGTATGTGATGCTACTACATTGGCTACATGTTTTTTAAACTTTAGAACAACTCTCTTCAGTGTTACCATAAACTGCTGTGGGAGAAATACAGATTGGCAGCCATGAAATTAAATATGTTTTGACTTCATTGACCATAGCTTTCTTCCAATAAAGTCTCTGCCATCTTTTTTTTTTAAAGGACAAATGAGTATGTGAGTTATAATGTGGGATCTATTTCTTCAGCAGGGAGCAATCACAATTTGATACAAACAAAATCCACAGTGCAATCATGTTTTTTCACAGAATGAATAATCCACAACGCTGGTGCTGATTGGTATTCCTTTTGTGTCTTTTTCAGGAAAAGAAATAACAGCTGAATCCTTCATGGAGAAATTGGATAATGGTGCTTTGCTCTGTCAGCTAGCAGAGACTTTACAGGAGAAATTTAAAGAAAATTGCATTGAAGTCAAATTTGGAAAGGTAAACTTACCTTAATTTAGGAAAGTACATGCATGTAAGGAATTTTGGTTATTTTTTTATGATTTCAATCTTTTCAGTGACAATAACTAATGATTTATTTCAGCTGCCTTTCTCTTGCTTATATGCAAAATTACTAATGCTGGTGAAGGCTGCCTTAGTCTGGTTATATATAATCTAATGGGAAATCATGACTCAGTGTTTAATTAATGGCTGTCTTCAATGCCATTTATTGGTGCAAAGTCAGGGTAAACATAAAACCAAATAAATGAGCATTTTAGAGATTATATGAATACCTATTCCTGCATTAATCTTCCCCTTGTGGAATTGCATACCAGAAGTAATAAAGCAAAGAAGCTGAAGCAATCTATACAATTTAATTACAATGTTGGGTGGGGTGTAGAAAAGATGCAGTGATGTTTAGCTCTCTTTCTGAATGTACTCTGACTTAGTATGGCCTTCTCTGAGCAACGGTAATAATTTTGTAAGAGTATCTGGAGAAGCCTTTCCAGTTCTGTGGCCTGAGGTCTTTTAAAAGTAGAAATTACAAACATTAAACATAGGATCTTCCCCAGGCAAAGCTGTATTTTGCTCCTAATCTGAGCTCCATCAGTATTTTCTGTATAATACTAAACAATACTTTGTGACTTGATCTGTAAGAAGCATCAGCTAGATCAGGGGTAGTCAACCTTGGCTCATTTATGACTCGTGGACTTCAACTCCCAGAATTCCTGACCCAGCTAAGCTAAGCTGGCTCAGGAATTCTGGGAATTGAAGTCCACGAGTCATAAAAGAGCCAAGATTGACTACCCCTGAGCTAGATGAAAGGGGAGGAGAAAGTCCAGTGAACAGGGGATGGTGTCACACCAAACTATGGTGGCTGTTGCAAATATTTACATATGCAAATATTTCCCTGGAATGGTTAGCTCTGTCTCATAAATTAAAATGGAGATAATTTCTTGCTGCTTTACTATTTATAGTAGCATTTAATTTTTTTTTTTTTAAAAATTGAATTGATGGGTTTTATTTTATTTATTTCCTGCCTTTATTGCTTTTATAAATAACTCAAGGCACAAATGGAGCCTAATACTCCTCGCTCTTCAATAACAGCAACTACATAAGGGTTGAAAGAGAGTGATTGGCCCAGAAAGTCACCCAGCTGGCTTTCATGCCTAAACTGAAACTAGAACAGGGGTGTCAAACTGCCGGCCCATAGGCCAGGTGCATCATGGCGAAACCGCGTTCACTCCATTGCCAGCAATGGAAAAAAAGTTGCGATACGTCACGACACATCATGTGACATTGCGAGTTTGACACCTCTGAACTAGAACTCATAGTCTCCTGGTTTCTAGGCTGGTGCACTAGATCAAATTGATTAATAACCACTAGATCAAATTGGTCTAATGATATGGGGGGGGGGTTGGTTTAGGCCAAAATCTTCTATATAAATAAAAATGTAAATGTTTGTTTGTTCAAAATCTTAAATCTCCGAAAGTTCTTCACCGATTGCTTTGAAATTTTGACACAACGTTGCATTCGAATACGCGCATGTTTTTATATACCCACTATTATATAGATGTCACACCTGTGACACAAACGTGCGCTTTCTCTTTTCTTTCTTTTCCATTTAACCAGACTGAGCCACAGCAACGTGTGGCCGGGTGTAGCTAGTATAAAAATATAGAATAACTCAGTGGTTCTCAACCTTTTTAATGCCGTGACCCCAACCGGTCGTAAGTCGAGGACTAAACCGGTCGTAAGTCGAGGACTAAACCAGTCGTAAGTCGAGGACCTTCCCTGCCCGGGAGCGCCGTGCATGCGTGGTTCCGCCCCCTGCGCCGGCTGAGGCGTAGCTGGCAAGTGGCAGAGACGGAGCAGGCCGACCACCAGCTGGCCCAGCCCAAGGGAGGTAAGGTACCTGCCGGAAAAGGGGAAAAAATGGTGGACAGCCTTGCTTGGCGACCCCCGTGAAATGGTCGATCGATCCCAAATGGGGTCCCGACCCACAGGTTGAGAACCACTGGAATAACTGATAAATCTGCAGTTCCCTTCTTTCTTGAAGGTTTTTCCTCTTTCCAGAAGCTAGTGTCTTTCCTAAGGTGGTGTAGATGTCATGCAAATGAGAGCAGAAAACCTCACCCTAATGTTGTGCAAATCTGAGTGAGAGCATGAGTGTAAGCATATTATTTCACATTGCATAGCTTAAGAATGAAAAGAAGTGGCAGCGTAACAGCTTTTTACTCTACCATTGCCAACATTTGCCAAGGCATGTTTCCCTTTTCATAAGTGCTATTTCTTGGGTAGAAACTCCAAACTATAAAAACCCCACAATTGGAAAATGCAAGTCTTAGTACAAAAGAGCATTTATATGAGAATGCTGTTACATGGAATTTAACATACTAAAGGATTCTGTAATGCTCTTCCAAAGCATGAGTTTCACTGCATTCAGAATAATATTGGATGTGCTACGACAGAGTCACAATGGAGCTCATGTCCAGCTGCTATCTTGAAGATGTGGCTGGCAGCTGGAAACTTTAAGACACTTCAGCTGCTATTAAAAGTGATAAAGCACTCTGAAGGTAGGTGCAGGCTGAATGTTTTTTAAAAGGAAACAGCTGCCAGAGGATCTGTGCTGGGGACAACAGCCAAACTGCAGCTGAGTGAGTGGGAGGCAGACAGCAGAGAAGAGGTTAGAAAGAAAGAAAGAGAAAAAAAAGAGATGAAGATTTTACCAATAAAGTAAATCCATGAACTGAAAGCTTATCAGTCACTTTTTTTATATCTCAACAGAGTGCATGTCTCCATCAGAATTCATTGATGATTATTGTCTTTGTTTCATTTCCCCAAATAAATTAAAACATTACTTTTATGTCTTAATGCATTCTTTCATATAATGGCAGCTTTCTGGTTTCTTTCTGGTGCCAAATCATGCTTCTCGAAGTAGAGCTTAAGAATTGACTGCAAGATGAATCTCAAAGGGATTCCTTCTTTTCAGATAATATTGTAGAGATTGAGCAAGTGACTCATATCGACTGTTTAATTATATGGGAGCAAGAAATACGAAACAAATTTTATATAAGCCATCTCACATTAATCAAGCACATTTTTGCTTAGCCTGTTTGTGAAACCCAAACCATAATAGTTTAGTGTGCTGTGTGAATGCAGAAAAATGAGTCAACTGAGTACACATTATTACACATATGAGTACACACAAAGAAGAGGGAGTCAAGCTATTCTCCAAAGCGCCTGAGGGCAGGACAAGAAGCAACGGATGGAAACTAATCAAGGAGAGAAGCAACCTAGAACTAAGGAGAAACTTCCTGACAGTTAGAACAATTAACCAATGGAACAACCTGCCTCCAGAAGCGGTGAATGCTCCAACACTGGAAGTTTTTAAGAAGAGACTGGATAGCCATCTTTCCGAAATAGTGTAGGGCTTCCTGCCTGAGCAGGGGGTTGGATTCGATGACCCCCAAGGTCCCTTCCAACTTCNTTATTATTATTATTATTATTATTATTATTATTATTATTATTATTATTATTATTATTATTATTATTATTATTATTATTTGAAGTCAAGAAAAATGTGAAGAACAGAGTTCTACCTTGTTTTATGCAGTTATCCTTGATGCAACTTCTGTTACAAACCTGCTCATTCTTTAGTTTACTGTATCTGCTAAAATCACACTGCAATCCACATGTACATGTGAATATTGGTAGAGATGGACTGAAATTGCCTGCAGTTTAAGCAGGTTTTTCATCCAGGATTAATTCAAGTGTTACTTCAGTGGTGTAGTTCAAATGTCATATAGCTTGATGGTCAAGAATGGTGATGAATTAATATCCTTGAAATATTTTGAGGGCACCAAGTAGAGAAAATTATTTTAGGATGTTGTTTGGATAGTTCATGTGGCAAGACCTTATGCCTCAGTCACACATCTCCTTAGGCAGCATTATTAGTATGAGTATATTACTTCAGACAGGACCACAATGGTGGATAATCACAATCCAAATGGAGTTGGTTTTTTTTTTGGTAGAGCCCATCTATGTGACTGAAGTGAAATATGGTGGCACAGTGGTTAGAATTGCAGGTTAACTCTGCCCACTGCCAGGAGTTCAACGCTGACTGGCTCAAGGTTGACTCAGCCTTCCATCCTTCCAAGGTCGGTAAAATGAGGAACCAGATTGTTAGGGCCAATATGCTGCCCTTGTAAACTGCTTAGTGCTGTTAAGCACTACGAAGCACTATAAGTCTAAGTACTATTGCTATTGCTAAAGTGATACTTGGGTTGGCTCATATTTTATAAAAAGTCTGGCAGAAAGCCCTTGAGAGGTAGGTGTTTAGGGGAAAAAATAACTATTATCCAAAAAGATGTTTATATAATGACAGTTTCTCAACTCAAAGCAAATAAATATAAATTTGACATAGTCTATGTTAATTATATTTCAGATTTAATACTGGTTACATTCCAACATCTTTTAAGGCAACATAATGAAAAATGTGTGCTGTCTTATGTTCATCTAAAAATAAATAGTATCAATTCTAATAGCAAAATGTAGGTTTGATGCTATTTTTTCCTTGACAGTTTTCCAGAAACAAGACAGGAAAAAATGTAACAGGTAGATGTTTCTTTCCTCATCATTATGTAAGTTGATTTTCTGCCCACTGTGCAGTACCCTGACAGGATAAAAAAGTGTCAGCAAAACCAAAGATTAGATTTGCAGGGATCAAAATCGTGAGCTAGATAGATCAGAGGTTGTGGTCATTTTCTCATTTAGAACAAAATATTATCTCTGAAAACTACAGTGGGCTTTGTTGACACTCATATTTCATCTTCACACAATGACTCATTGGGAGTGACTAATGCAATGAGGACCCTTCAGTGTCAGTAAGATGAACACCATATGGCACTTTGTGTGGTCCTGCTAGGTTCTATCTCTTCTGACAAAGGGGAGGGAAAATATAGACTTCCTTTGCAACTTTCCTCTGTTACTGACAAGCTTTCAGAGGCCATGAGGGCACATCATTATTTTCATCTCAAAGTAATGGAATGCAACAAACTATTCTGATCTTGTCAGAATCAATTTGAGTATGGCTCTTTCCATGATGTAAACCCATGAGAATAGTTTCCAAAAAGCCTGGATATGGAAAGTCCAAGACTATAAAGAATCCTATTGTAAAGAATCTGGGATAGCATAGAGTTCACATTTGGTGCATGTAATTTGTGCAAGTCATGTAGTGTACATGCATTTTTGCTGGGAAAAGAGCCTGAATCTCTTTCTCTAGCAGGGCGGGATAAGATACTTTGCCAATAGCAAAGACAATGTATCTCTGTTCATACTCAATGTTTTTTTGTGTAAATTATTTCCAGATTTTTTTTTATTCCAAGTATTATGGTGCCCTCCCCCACCCACTCCCTTCTCAGCTTGTTTCTTGATCAGGAAACATATGTCCTCAATTTTCATTATGACACACTCTCAATATATTACTGTATCTCAGGCCACTTGTTGAAATTCTGTGCTGTTCACATACTTAATCTGCATATTTGAACTTCCATATAGAATTCTGTGTTTGATGTATGATTTACAACCATAATTGAGCCCAGAGTTATGGTTATAGGTTGTGGCAGTCATTAATTGAGTCATCACATGACTGCACCTGTTTCTGCAACCTTTCTTCAGGTGGTCATTAAGCGAACACCAGGGTCATTAACCAAATGCTACAACTGTTAAGCAAATATCTGAAAATAAAGACCTGATACCAGTAAAAAACATCAAAAATCATGGTGGGAGGAATGACCATTGGAACTTTGAAAATTGGTCATAATTAGATCTAGGGAGGTCCACTGTAACTTCAAATAGTCGCTAAGCAAGGGCTACCTATATTTACCAGTTTGGGTATATAATACAATTTCATACAACTTGGGAAGAAGGGTCTAGAGTTGGACTTCCATCGGCTTAATGGTTTCCAATTTTCAAAAGTTAGAATTGCATAAACCATAACAATGTTGTTCCTGCCTTCTGCGTGTCTATGGTTTTCTTAGATATAATACAATCACATCAGTGTCAAGGTGAAATTCCATAGGTATTTTAAATTCAACATTGGAAAGAAAATCCAATTTGCTCAGGCAATGTTTTCCCATATTCTTTCTTCTGTAATAAATTGTAGCACTGAGGAGCATATAATACTCCATGGTGCACTGATCAGGGATTTAAAACAAAGTCTAAATAGAGGAATTCTCTTAGGAAAAAAAAGCTACAGCTCAGCGATTGAATATACGGTATATCTGGAGAAGGGATGCCAGGTATAAGCTTTAGCACAGGGATGTGCAACCTTGGCAACTTTAAGATTTGTGGACTTCAACTTCGGAAAGATGGCTGGGGAGTCAAAGTCTACAAGTCTTAAAGTTGCCAAGGTTGGACACCCCTGCTTTAGTATTTTTCTTTCTTTTAAAGACAATATTGGGCAGAGTGACCAAATATCAGATTAAATCTTATGGGTCAGACTAGATCTTATGATTATTAACAATTAGAATTGTGCAATGTGTTTGTTCCCTGTGACTCTCTATGGAAACAAAAGTTCGACACTGGAAAAACAAAATGGGAAGAGGATTGATGCTTCTGAACTTTCATGTTGGATAAGACTCCTGAGAATACTGTGTTCAGTCAAGAAAACAAAGAAATGGATCATTGAATGGATCCTGAACTTTGGGGTAAGAGTTCTCACTCAAGGCACAAATGACCAGGCTCAAATAAGAACCTAGTGGCTTGTGTGGTTAGATGCTTGGTTGGAGATTAGCAAGCCTGCATTCTAGACCTGCGTGCTGCCATAGGGCAAGGTGAGTTTCTGTCCTTTGCTCCAGCTGGCAACATGAAAGGAGCCCCCAACTGGGCATCCCCCAGGCATTGGTGATGTCACCGGCTAATCCTTTCAACCCAGAAGCACCTCAATGCTTGCTTCTGACACAAATGCGATGTGACCAGGCTCAAATTATCCTACTTCAGATATATTATGCAAAGGCCATAGAGAAGGCCCCAATGCTGAGAAAGTGGCAGGAAAGAGAAGAAGAGGCTGACCAGCAATGAGGTGGATAGGTTTGTTTACAGTAGCAGTGAGTACACCATTGGATGTGCTGAAGGACTAGGTTAGGGACTGATCATGGAGAAAAATTATCATGTGGTTGCTAAGAATTGACAACAATTTGATGGCACATCATCCTAATTATCCTATGGTTATTGACTCCTTATACAATTGTTTATTATTTCTAATCTTGTAAGTCTGTTTCTGAAATTATAGGACAGGGCTGCCACTGAAAAAAAATCAGCTGTGTATTGCTCTACAGCAGGGGTCTTCAAACTTGGCCCTTTTATGACTTGTGGACTTCAACTTCCAGAATTCCTCAGCCAGGTCATAAAAGGGTCAAGTTTGAAGACCCCTGCTCTACAGCTTGCAGCAAACAAGCTATCCGGTGTTCTGAGGCAAAGTCAATTGAAGCATTTTAACATCTCTTTGTTATTGGTTGCTGATAAGGCTTTCTGAGGGGCCATCTTAAAACTGTAAGCTCCCTATTTTGGGAATCTAGGAGGATATCTTCCTTTTCAGGATGGATTTGCTTCGTAGAAGAGATACATTTTGTGTGATGAATTATTTATATTATCTATTGTTCCCGCCTGAATTTACTTAGTAAAACTGCTATACAGTTTTCCTTTTTGTATTTTTTTGTCTTGGTTGTTGTCTTACTTTCTTTTTTCTTTTTTTATCAATTACTTTAATTCTTATATTGGTTTTAAATATTGGTAGATATTAATGGGACATCATATGCACTAGAACAGAGGTCCCCAACCTTTTGGGCACCAGGGACCGGTTTCATTGGGAGAGGTTTTTCACGGACTGGAGAGTGCATGGTTTTGTGTGCTACCTGCTTCTCGTGGATGGGGCTTTGCTTGTTTGTGTGGCCCGCTTGCTGGCATGCCATGGCCCGGTACTGGTCCATGGACCAGGGGTTGGGGACCCCTGCATAGAATTTTAGGATTTGTACTGTATATATATGCATATGTGTGGGGATATATACCTGAATACTTATACATGCTTCAGAGGTTAGTCCAGACACTGGAAATGGACTGCCACACTTTAAGTGTCCAGTCCTTTAAAAATATGCAAACAAGCAACAAGATAAACCTTTTTGTTGTTGTTGAAATGCAATAAAAGAATGACATATAGCTGATATGTGCTGACACAATCAGAATGATAGAAAAACATGGCATGTAAATGTATAATCTTAATTTGCTTCAAGAATACACAATCATTAAAATCTGATTCCATGGGAACAGAATGATCGTTCTTGAAGATTGCAGTTCTGTTTTTCCTGCCTGCAGACTTGCCTCTGGGACATTGTGTGGTTTTTGCATTATGAGCAAATTTATATTCCAGCAGATTTAAGAGAAAAGGAGATTCAGTGACAATTATGTCAATAAATGCTGCCTATTACTAAATGGCTGGAACTATCCAGGTTATGGCTAATGATATATTGGTCTTCCAACTACAGGTTATTATTCTAGAAAGTGTGAGAGTTTTTTTCTCTCTCTCTCTTTTAGAAATAATTCATACTGCAGAAGTTCATTTTGTAATTTTTCTCCCAGTGTCTTGGATTTCATCTCCTTACTTTCCAGACCATATTTTACTTCTCCTGACAGATAGTTAATCTGAGAATTTTGCAGCTGTACAAATAAATTTAAAGCACCAAGGCATGTGTGGTATGCATAGAGTCCTTATTACTTTGAAATTGCTAAATAATCTTTGTGCGTGCACACATGTGTTTTGAAGAGTTAAACTCAAATAACATGTGCATTAGTAGTTATCAGGATAATATTCACGGCATTATTCCAACTGTACCCAAAGATGGATTACCTTTCTGGTATTACAGCTAAGAAAAAAAATTCTAGGCTCTGAAATGAAAGGATATACTGTAAAGCAGAAGATGAAATGACTCTGTCTCTAGCTCTCAAAATGGGTGTCTGTGTATAATTCTAACATGCAAGCATTGATATAGTCTTTTACACAAGCATTTTAGCTCAGTTTGGGAAAAGATCATGCCATTTATATCTGGGGACAGGTATAAAAATTGGCATCAGATATCACGTCGTCTAACAAAAAACAGTTTCATGAGATTTTTTTTTTAGAATCTGAGTGTTAATAGCAGGCCAAGTAGAATAGCATAAATTTAATTTATTAACACACACCTAGTAAAGGGCATTAAGCCAATAAATGCAGCAGAAGGCAAATGGCTGGGCAATGTACCAGTGCACAGGAACCAATAATGGTAGTGATTCTTAATATCACTTGTGCCAATTTCCAGTTAAGAAAAGAGCAGCTCATGAAAGCTACCCCAGATATATAGATGATAGGTATATACATCTTTTATTTTCTTTTTCAATCAATTAATCAGTCAATCAATCAATCAATCANAGAATAGAGCTGAAGGGGTCCTTGGAGAGAGAGTTTGATACTGTATTGGAGTACTTCCAGACAGGTAGCTTCCCACTCACAATTTGAGATAGCATGACATAAAAGTTGCTGTTCGTAAAGTAGCATTTAAGCATCAAGCTTAAATATATTTTATTTTGATCCAAGATCAGCAGAAAATGAAATTTAAAACTACGGGATTAACTAATCCTTCCAAACATAGCAATTCATAAATACTATCTGTATATACATATGTATGCATATATGCATGCAAGAAAAGTGAATTGTGGAGTGAGTGGCTAAAATTGCATTATACTTTCCTCCTGCTACTAGTAATATCAACTCAAATATTAGTACTAGTGTGCATGGATAAGGTCTTCCAGTTTCTCGAAAACTTTCTTTTTTGAATTTGGAGCAAAGGTGTTTCTAATGTGTGATTTGAATTGGGAGGGTGTAACATAGTGTTAACAGGTGTTAATCCATCTGGACAGGATTCTTTCATAAGACTGTAAAGCTGTTTGTCTTTTTATCTGGCCTATTAAGTTACATTCAGGTTCCAGAGACTGAAAAATCAGAACATAATTTAGAATAAGCAAATAAAAGATTTTTTTAAAATTTATCTAAATAGTGAAGGTGGGCAAGCCACATCATATACCTAGACAAAGCCGAGCCCCTGTCCTTTCCCTTGGTTTCATATAGTATGAGAAAAAAAATCTACTTTTTCCAAACCCATTCCTTATATTGTTAGATGTTTTCAATGTCAAACATAAGTCTCCTAAGGCTGAGACTGAGAGAGTGTGAGATTTCATAATCACCATGATTTGTTCTAGGTAATCTCTGGTCCATCATATATTAAATCTGAATTTTTCCCTCAGAGTTATTGCATGATGATCTGTAAACAGGGAGCATAACATTTAGATCTTTGTTGTGGCCAAATCATTTGCTAGTTCAGATACAAATGACTTCTATCGGGATATCTCTGTTTGCTTCAGGCCTCTCATGTATTCTGACAGATTCTGAGGCCATTTTAATTTCTCAGCAGCTTGTTAGGCAATATCTAGTTAGTTTTTAGCACCAGAGATGATCTGAGCTCTGAGTATGATAATGGTTAAGCATCTTTTCTCTGTTCTTTGATCCAGGTTGGTTCATTTTATTACAAGAAACTCTATGAGATAAAATGAGAGCAGCAAATCTCAGAGTGCTGGTGGAGAAACACAAAAGAATAAAACTCACCAACCATAGATTCAAGCTCAAGTTTGGGCCTACCCAGGGGGGAAGTATCTCTACTTCTGTTTCCTTTTTGTTTTGCTGGGCTGTCAGCCAGCCGTCTTCTTTATGATTGCTACATTTTTCTTAGGGAAAAAATAAGACAGGTAAATACCATGTGTGGTTACCACAACCACTTTGTTGCCAATTAACTCCAATTCACCAAAACTTTGACTCCTTGTGGATGGGATCTGGTGGAGGAAATGTTTACACATGGATTATTTTTAGTCAATGAACTCTGATGGACCGGGCAGAATGTTTTCCAGCCTGATTCTCACTATTTGCGTTCTGGACATTTGCCCCTTCGGACTCCTTTGGAAGCAGTTGGAGTATAATTGTCTAGCTAAAGGAAATTGCCAGTACCATTTCGTGGGAGGGGTTAGGGTTAGAAGAGACTGTGATATATCCATTTCAACAAGAAATCCTTATTGAATCCTGAATTTGTTATTATAAACTGCTGTGAGTCTGCAGTTGATTAGGCAGTATTTAACAGAATGTAAGTAGAATGAATAAATAAATAAGTTCAAAGTTACTGCATTCAATAACTATCTAATAGCAGAAAGTTAACAAAATCTGATAGTGGGAGATATGTTGTTTTGTGGCAAACAAAAGAAATCATGAATTGTATACATAGACACCCCCCTCCCCAAATATATGTATCAGTTCCAACGTTTAAATCCTAAGCATTTTTTTCCTTTCAAGTACAGGAAGTCTTCAACTTACAACTGTTTGTTTAGTGACTGATGTTACAACGGCACTAAAAAAAAGTGGCATATGAACATTTTCACTCTTATGACCATTGCAGCATCCCCATAGTCATGTGATTTACATTTGGCTACTCGACAACTGGTTCATATTTATGACGGTTGCAGTGTCCTGGGGCCATGGGATCATCTTTCATTGCCTTTTGACAAGCAAAGTTGATGGGGAATCCAGATTCACTTAACAACCATGTTGTTAATTTAATTCAACAACTGCAGTGAGTCTCTTAACAAATGTAGCAAAATGCGGCAAATGTCATAAAACGGGGCAAAACTCACTTGACAAATTTCTCACTTAGCAGCATAAAGTCTGGATTCAGTTGTGGTTGTAAATCGAAGAGTACCTATAAATGGATCTTCAGCTATTGTTTTTGCAGTCCTTGAGAATAGGAGTCACTTACTTAATATTCACATAATGGTCCTGAGTACCTCTACTTTCTTAGGCACTGAGTAAACTTCCTTCTTTCCTTCTGAGAGTATACAGAAGTTGTCTTGGTTAAATTGTATTAAGTCAATTTAACCTCACAGTATAATTTTCATGTGCTTCCTCCCTCAAAATAATGGAAAATTGAAATTTGGAGAAATTCTGAAACTGTTGCAGAACTTACTGTTGCAGTTCTACATGCAAATCTGAAGTTGCCAGGGGTCATTTTTGGAGCCAAATAGGTAATGCCGTTTACGATGAATGTTCTGCAATGGTTGAAAGTTCCCTAGCAGCCATATTGGAAAAATGCTTTTACTACGTTACAGAAATAATGGAAGCCTTTCAGAGTGAACAAATACTATATAATTATTGGAAGTGATGGTGATAAGAGAGAAGAACTGTTGTTGATAATGAAGCCTGCATGATTAGATGGAATGGACAGACATTCAAATTAATACTATTTAGCCAGTTGGTTAAATAGATCTCTTCTACCATAGAGAGAAGTTTCCCGAGGATGGGCTCCAACATGAATCTGAAAGCTCGGGAGACCAAACCTCTGGTCCCAGTGATTGACCCAGATTGGATCCTGCAATGTCCTGGGACACATATATTTCCCTTCATTCCCTTTATAAGATTTATTCTTCTCTATAAATATATGCTTAGGAAAGTAATATATACATGTATACATGATTTGCCCAGATGGAAGATTTGCAAATGAGATGGTAATTTATAGACAGTTAACATATACACAGATACATATGTCAGTGTGGCACATTTTTGTTAAGGAAAAAAATCTAAAGTGATTTCACTGAAATTTCAATATAATAGAATTCAATTCAAATAAGAGAAGCTAAGTAGTGTGCAGAATTGTGTATGTGTTTCTACACTTTTGTCTGTGGAATATTTCTGGAGGGATCATTGTCAATTTATGAATATACTTCTTTGGAGAACATATGGAAATCTAACTGTTACTTGGAATGATTTCAATCCTTGGGGAAAAATTCAGGTTTCTTTATAGAAAGAAACTAGATGAAATTATATATGCAGAATTAGATGAAAGAACTGGAGTAGCAGATAGGAAGGAACACTGATACTTTGAAGTAATTAAGCACAAGAGCATGTGCACAGAAACAGAGGGACATAAGTCAGCAATGGAAATCCTCTAACTGAAATAGAATACTTGCATTTAATAAGACTGTTTTGCTTGATTCTTAAATTGTAAATATTTCTTGAAATGCTGACATTTCAATAAAGCTAACGATGAGTTATTAATCTGGAGAGCCAATTTCCAATCCATTCTTAGCCATGATTGCTCACTTAGTCAATTTGAGCCGGTCATTTTCTCTCAGCCCAACTACTTCACCACTTTGTTTTTTGAAGGAGAAATGTGAAGGAGGGCTAATAATGAACATTGCCTTCTGCTAGAAAGGCAGGAACCAGCAGGCAGCCAACCAAAAAGGCTTAAAAAAAGAAAAGAAGAGCCATATTATGCAATTTGATTAAGTAGCTCAAAGATGTTTCAGTGTCATTTTAACAACATTGTACATTCTTTTAATTTGTTCCAGGACATGAGGGATAGATAGTGCAGTGCAGTGGTTAAGTAAATGCCAATGGCCTTTAAGCAAAACCAGTGATGTGCTATGGTGCAGTTTTGCCAAAAAAACCTCCAGAAATAAATGATGATTTTTGGCAAAACCGTCGTAAACCTCAGTCATATGATTGTGGGATACTGCAAATGCCCATGTATCTCAATTGCACTTGAAATGCATCGTGTGACCTCGAGCAGGGATGGGGGCAACCATCAGAATTTTGAACCTGGGTCATAATCAACTTCAGGGAAGTCTATTATAACTTTGAACAGTCACATCTTGAGGACTTCCTATATCTTCTACAGTATGAGTAACTTGGTCAGCCATAAGATGCTAGGGAAGCTTTTAATGAGCACTCCATAAAATGTGAATATCAACCTTTTATTGGAAGGCAGTACTGTTGCTAACAAAATGAACTCCACCATTGGACAGGCAGTCACCATCAATATCATCTAGAACAGTGATGGCGAACCTTTTAGAGACCTAGTGCCCCAAAACAGCCCCCCTGCCCACTCCACCCCTACCCCTGCTCCATCCCCCACCCTGCCCCTGCTATGCCCCCACCCCACTCATCCACAGGACACCCACTGTCTCCATGGCCCGCCGTGGAGATCACCCAGGCAGCCAAGCAGCATCATGGCGGCCATGGCCTCCGGCCCAGCATCATCTATGCGCGACGGGGCGCAAGGGTGGAGTCTTGTCCCTGCTGCCATATGCTTGGCTGCGCTGCTCTGTGCGGGCCGTATCCGGGGTCAACTCTCCTTTGGGATGGCTGCTGGTGAGGAGGGTGCTGTGGGGGGAGAGGGGGAGCCAGTGCCGGTGCGCATGCCCAGAGAGAGGGCTCGGAGTGCCACCTCTGGCACGCGTGCCATAGGTTTGCCACTACTGATCTAAAAGTACAGGGGGCTTTTTAAATTTAGAGCTTCCATTGTTTTATCTCCATTTATTGAGGATTAAAGAATAGAGCAAAATTTATGAGATAAGATAAGATAGATAAGATAAACTTTATTGTCATTTTTTTACTGTGGGCACAGCGGCACACATCAAAAATAAAATTTAGTTGCCCCCTCTCAAAGTGAAACATATACATGACACACACCTAAAACATACTATGTACAACATATGTATAGACCCACACTCCTACATATACATAACAAATAAATATTAAATATTGTCCATAACGGAAGGAGGAGAGTTCGCAAGGTTAATGCTGTATGGAATGAAACTATGGCTGAATCTGGATGTTCTGCTACGAATACCACGAAGCCTCCTCTCAGAAGGTAACAAGGAAAACAGGTTGTGAAGAGGATGTGTAGTGTCCCAGATGATCTTGCTTATTGCTGAAATCTTGCTCAGACTTGACTCACAGACAGGGATGTTTACCTTCTCACTCTGCAAACCTAATCCAGATTATGATAATAGGAGGAAACAGCAATCAGTGGTTGCTATGAAGGAGGTGATAGATAGATTAAAATGAACAAGATTGCTGATAAGGGGTGGAGGAGAAATTAACAGGGGAAATGTCCCCAGTAATCCCTACTAAGATGATTAATTTGTTGCAAAACAGAAAATTGTTCTCATGATGCAGCTGATAACAGATCACCTATAGGCAATATAACCATGGTTTTGCAAACTGTTTCATTTGAATTCAGATGTGCTATTTTGAGCATGAAGCAAGCTGCCTTCGTGTGTGTGTGTGTGTGTGTGTGTTTGTGTGTATGAGTGCTTTGATCTCAGAACAATGTATTTAGTATTCAGATCAGCAGTTGCATACAGAACAGGAAGTTTTATGAAGTTTCACTATGAAATGTTTTGCACTTCTCTACAAGGACTTCATGGGCTGAACAAACAAGGTTCAGCTATGATCCAGCAGCAAGTTGTCCATGTGGAATGAAGATGTGAAACAAAGATATAAAATACTGCAGTACAGTATAGGATTCAATATTTTAAATGCCAAAGAGTTCACTCAGTGTCATCCCTTTGAACAAGCCATTTAAGATTAAAATGTGCATGAGAAGAAACAAGTTTCAGGACAATCCATTTCTCAATTTATCCATTATGTTTTGCAATTGAATCTATCCATCTCTTGTTCTTTCTTTGATGCTAGACAATATCATTTAAGCCAGGGGTGTCAAACTGCTGGCTTGTGGGCTGAATGCATCATAGCGAAACCGCACCCACCCCATTGTTGGCAATAGCAAAAAAGTCACAACACATCACGTGACGTTGCGAGTTTGACACCCCTGATTTAAGCTATAGGAAAGCAATTGTTCCATTATTCCATTGGGTGAATAAAACTGTCTAGTCTGCCTTGGTGATGAGTAAAATGACCCTTAGCTACAAATTAAACTTCTCACTACTGGCAAGTATCTCCAGACTCATTTGATTTTTCTACAGATATGTGGATAAAGTTCCTCCCCTAAATGCTAAATTTGCTTCGTTTTGTTTTCACTTGATTTTTTACTACAGTCGAATCATTTTTAGAGTGAAATTACCTGTTCTGCATTAAAGAAAACGAAGTACTATGTATTGTTTTAATTATAGAAAGAAGGTGATGCCATTCTGGTTTGACTGGAGACATGATAATATATCACTGTCATGTTATTCTTAAGTACTTTAAAATGGCTCAATACCTTTGTAATTGCTGAGAGGGTTGTAATGTGAGACTGTGAGCATAAGGAACCTAGATTATTCATGGTTCACAGCTCTGGGCATAAATGTATGTCTAGGTTTAGCTTTATAGAAATTCCTAAGAAATTATACTTAAAATTAAGTGGTTAATGGACCAAGACAGAACTACATCAGTTCTGAGACACCAGTAAGATTTTTAAATTTAAATGGAAGATTATGAGAAGTTAGAGCTCTCCATTATATTATTTTGGTGATGCATTTTTCATTTTCCAGATTTTGTTTTTATACTTGGAATATACAGCAAAAAAAGATCTTAGGCAGACAGATTATGTTTGTTAGTTCTGAGAAATATTGATCTCCTTTAAAGACCTGAAATTTTTGTAATGAATTTTAAGCCTGAAACAAAATGCTTCACAAATTTATTTGATGTAATGAGTTAATTTATTTGCACTTTATTCTACAAAGAAATCTCTTGGTGCCTTTGGCCATTATGCCAGGGAAAATGAAAAACAAAACAAAACATTATTACCAATTTTATCATGTTCAAAGCCAGCCACATGTAGACAACCATATGTTGTATCAGTAGACAACAATCTTCTTTACTATAGAGCCCAAAGCGATTGCTTGCTTGACTTTTATCACTTTTAATCCATTAGATATATGCAGTGGTGGGATTCAAATATGTAAACAACCGGTTCTCGGTGTGGATGTTGCTTCCAGAAGTCTATTCTGGGCCTGGGCAACCAAAAATTAGCCACTTGTTCTGCCAAAGTGATGCAAACTGGCTGAATCCCATCACTGGATATATGGTAATCTATTAGATTAGGTGGTCTGGGGTTCAGGATTCCAGATTTAAAGCAGAAGAGGATTAATTCAATTAATTAAAAGTAGTTAATTCTAAACTTTTTGTCTACAACTTATTTCTTTTGAGATCTGATCAGCCTTTGCATTTGAAATTCAGTAAGATAAGGCTTGGTTAGATGGCATAACACTGAATAATGTTAGAGCTACATTGTCATGATTAGGGAGTTAAAACACCTAAAAGGAAGGCTGGGGCAAACCACTTTGCAGGAAAAACTGTGTGACTGTGGCCATGTTGTCACCAGAAGTTGAGGGCATCTTTGCCTTCTAAAATGTATTATGTAATTAAGAAAACAAATAAGTTACCCAGTGTGATGTAACAATTAAAGTCCTGATCAGGGATTGAGAAGAAATTGTGGCCCATCAACCACAAATCTTTCTGGGTGACTTGAGGCCAATGTCTTAGCTCGGCCTATCTCACATGATTCTGGTGAAGATAAAATGTAGAAGAAGTGTATTAACACTGCTTTCAATTCCTGAAGGAATGGTAGAATACATTTGGAAAAATAACAGTAACAAACAAAACAAGTCTAGGTTATTTTTGTGCTGATTTCTGAATGCTTTGTTTTCCTGTCCTTTTATATTAAGCGTATCATTTTTCACAGAGGCATCATCTTTCCCAGACAAGAAATCCTGGATGTTATATAGGGACTTCCTGAATGTTTAACTACAATCATATTAGTTTTACTATTCTAAAAAAAAGAGCCAAGAACTTATCTGAAGAAATCATACAAAGGCAAAGGGGCTGAAGCAAGTGCGTTTATGTATTTGTCCGGAGACAAATTCCTTGTGTGTCCAATCACACTTGGCCAATAAAGAATTCTAATTCTAATTCTAAATATTTTAGCTTTCTTATCAAAGAGGTCTACAGTAAAAAGCTGTTTTTCTAGAATTTCACTCAGTTAAGGTTGGTTTTGGAAATTTGGCTCCCTTTATTAACATTCCAGCATGTTTTTTAAATCATGAAGCCTTTAAAGAAAAAAAAAAACAAGACATATCCAGGTTTGTATTCCCCAGATCTCAGCAGCTTCTTTGTGGTCTCTGATTGGAAGAATTACAGAAAAAAAAATTAAGCTTTATCACAGAGGGGGAAGAAAAATGAAATGCTTTAGAAGAATGTCAAATTAAATTTCAGACGAATCAAGACTGAAATTCCCAGTGAACATTTTGAGTGACAGCATCAACTCCTCTGAATATCTGGCAATTTCATAAATGTCAGCAAAAGCAATCTATCTAAGCTGTCTATCTATACATAGGCACATACATACATGCACTTTTATATTATCTAAATTGCTGTCCCGAGTTTCCAGTTGGCCCCTAAAAGGTAAAGCACCATTTGGAATTAATTTTGCAGGAGAGTGGGGACTGGAGGTAATTTTTGGACAACTACCTACCATGAGACTATCCATTAAGAAATAAGGCGAAACCAAAGGAGATAAGTTGAATATGGCAACACATTCCATGTGGTCCAAACTGCTGCTTGGAATCTACACAGAATTTTTATTATTAGTCATATTTTACTGTCTGCAATTTTAAAAAGTGAGATTCAAAGCTGGTTCTTTGG
This sequence comes from Protobothrops mucrosquamatus, assembly GCF_001527695.2. Lineage (NCBI taxonomy): Eukaryota > Metazoa > Chordata > Lepidosauria > Squamata > Viperidae > Protobothrops > Protobothrops mucrosquamatus. Next base: position 85,761 of record NW_015387656.1, read on the forward strand.
AAAGAATGGTTGTAGTTTACAAGATTGGGGTAATGGAATAATTGATGGCAATTATCTACAATGTACAGTACATCTGAAGAATCTTTTAAAGTTAATAGAATGTACTAAAATAGTTTTCTACCAACTTTAAAAAGCCACTTTTAGCTATTTTACAATGTGAGATTTTTTTTTTAAAAAAATATAGTTTATCACCTATTATCCTCTATCACAGAGATCCCCAACCTTTTGGACACCATGGGCCGGTTCCATGGAGAGCATTTTCCTGTGGACCAGAGGGTGCATGATTTTGTGTGCTGCCTGCATCTTGTGGATGGGGCTTTGCTTGTTTGTGTGGCCTGGTTGCTGGCATGCTGCAGCCTGGTATTGGTCCACGGACCGGGGGTTGGGGACCCCTGCTCTATCACTATTCAATTAAGTTTATAAAAGATTTAATATTACAAAACAAAACTTTTAGTGCAAGCCATCATTTATTAAGAATTGTTCCAATGTATTAGCTTTTTATTATTACTGGTAATCTTCAGGAACTTGTTTAAGGATTCTAGAATTTGTAAAGTTATGCACTTTTTATAGTATCTGAGATTGCTTGTATTTTAAGAATGTATGTTTCTAAAAGGTCACAGCAGAAGCATATATTAGAGGCGAAAATAAATGTTTCTCGCTCTTTTTAAACACTAACTCTTGGATTCATATAATATATAAAGGAAATTCGTAACCAAAAGAAAAGTATTTCTTAACCCTGGGGCTATTTAATTACTGAAAACTTATACATGGAGTGATAATGATCCAGTACTGAAAAGAGGAATTGCTTATATTCAGAATGGGGTTTTACTTTGATCAATATGCCCCCTTGAACATGGTATCCTGGATCAAAGTAGTACTTTTTTGACATTCCAGATCAGAATGGCCAAGCCATCTTGAATCAAACATTATCAGAATCCCATTTCCATTAGTATTCTTATGATCAGAGGCTACTTCAGTGTCAAGGCAGAGCAATTTGATATTTCAAGTTAAGGTATCACCTTGAATAAGATCGGTGAAGGGATCCAAATGGAAGCAACATTTTTAAGATGGAGTTGGAGCAATTTTAAGTAGATCTCATTAAAGGAAGTATAGCCAAATTCATAGAAAATAAAGCCATTGGTAGCAACTAGTCATTATAATCATTATATGGAGAATAATCTTGTGCCCATGTCTTGCAGCTGGGCTTCACAGTAGATGTCTCTGTAAGAATACTGAAAGCCCAGTCCAGTGGGGAGGGGTTGATGCTGCATTTGTTGACACAACAATATGGGTTGAAAGGAAAGAAAGAGAACCAGTTTCAAGTTTGATGGCTTTTTGGAAAATTTGTAGGAACATTTCATTTTCCCCTTCCTTCCTTCCTTCCTTCCTTCCTTCCTTCCTTCCTTCCTTCCTTCCTTCCTTCCTTTTCTTGGGGAAAATGAAAATGAATAAGGAATTTGGTCACTGATATCCCCTATGAGATCAGTTTTGCTGCATAACATAGTAGTTAAACTGTAATTCCTTTCCAAATTCCATTATATGTAATATGTGTTTTTTCCTGTTTCCCTCATTAACTACAGTTCCCAAATATTTTTCCTTTTTTTTCCCCGTTCTCCTTCCAGTGAATCTGCAGCTTATAAGAAACTCTATTTTCCAATCACTGTCAGCTTGGTAGTCAAGCACAAATTGTTGATTTAATCAGAATAAAATAACAAGCAGTGATTTCTCCTTTCCATAACCAAAATACTTATTTCTAGAACTTTTCATGTAACAAGCAATTCTTCAGTTTTTAACAGTGCAGTATACATTTACAGGGGATATTTTACATCCCCTTCCTCTATTGGCTGCAATGGTTGATAGCAAGCTGTATTGCTGAATAATTGAAGGAAATAATTCATTACAGAGCAATTAGTGCACATATTGAAAAGCCTCAAGAGTCCTTCCTTCTAATGCCAGTGGGTTGATGGAGTTGAAGGGGTTGGAAATACGCTGTTGATTAAAAAAGTATACATGCTTATTTCCAGAATGGACCTGGTCATCACCAAGTTGCAAATAACCATTTAGAACAACGGGACCAACACTATTCTAGAAATCAGATTAAAGTATCCACATCCAAAATGGGGAAACTATCTAGCCTCTATTTAAACATACTCAATTAGGGTGAATCCATCATCTCTCTGCATACTGCATCAGCTCATATCTCTTGTTAGAGTTGAATCTCATAGAGCGAATCTCCCATGGAAATTAATCTTATCAAATTCTATCATGATTTCAGTAGTTTCCACCTTACCATTAATTTGATGCCACAGTGAAACTAGACAATGTACACATAAGCATTATGTTACACAGATAACCTATATGTCTTTATGCACACATCAAGTTTCCAGCTTCCACTGAGAACACACCACCAAGTCTATCCTCTGTTCACTCACTTGATAAAATGGGATTTAATGGAATTAAACCAGACATTCAACAGACTGACTAACTACCAAGTGAGATCAATATATAAATCAACAAAATCAGATTGATTTCCAGGGAGGATGAGGAGGCAAACCACAAAAACAACAAAATACTACTGGATGCTACCTACCGCTCATATCATTCAAACACATTAATAATAAGCTACAGCCCATTCTGGAAAATGATACTACTTTCTCATGTAATAGGTGATAGGACCATATTAGATATGGATAGCCACCTAACCTGAATTACAATACAAACATCTGCTTACAATAAAATATAGTGATGAAATAAACCAAATATGTATCTACTGCTATATTTTATTTATTTATTTATTTATCTATTTATTTATCTGTGTAGATTACTATTAGGTGGTAATAAAAAATGTTTTCTTTAGATCAGCTGCAGTCTAATGGTCATTAGGTTTTTTAAGGCCAGGTAGCATATAATAATAATAATAATAATAATAATAATAATAATAATAATAATAATAATAATAATAATAATAATAATAATAATAATAATAACAACAACAACAATAACAATAACAATAACAACAACAACAACAACTTTATTGTCACATTTCAAAATGAAATTTCGTTGCATACAGCTCTTGTTCATGGCTAGCTCAAGTTTCAGATCGTCCATTTTAGTCTCTAGGTAGCGAACAATGGCAAACAGGGCAGATGGAAATGGAGCTCCATGTGGATTAGCCCTCAAATTAGCTTGTAAGCCCTCAAATTAGCTTGTAATTAGCGTATGCCTCATTAGAGAAATTTTTCCAAAATTGAAATACTGCAACAATGAAAGACCAATTCCTTTTACTGCCTATGATGTGAATTAACCCGCATAAGGAGGTCAGCCACACTTCCTCTTTAGGAAGAGTAGGTTATAAATGTTTATAGTTAAATCTTTTGATGATAAATTATGTTTGAGATTCTTGCAAAAACAAATTCAATCAGGTGTCAGGTGTCAAATATTTTATTTGAGGTCATTCAAGTAGCCATAGATGAGGGGAAAAATGGCTTCTGCTAGCACATCTGACTTGTGAGTAGAAGAAGGTTGGGGAGGAGGCATAAGATTTTATTTCAATAACATGTGCATAAACCCCTGTGTATATTTGTTAAATCTGTTTCTTACTTTCCACTATTGGTGTGTAAGGTGACAAATATAAAGACAATAAAGTGTAATAAAAGAGCAATATAAAGAAATAAACATATGAAAGGCAAAGCGGAATAATGAAATTATATAAGTAATAATAATTGTAGCAAAGTCTGCATACATTTTCTTTATCTTTACAGTCATTCCAGAGCATTAGGTTTACTGCCAAAGATCTATTTGAACAAACGTATCTTTACCTTTTGGTGGACAGTTATTTGAGATGGTTAGAAAATCACCCCACCTCCTGAAATTCCTTCTAGAGTAGCCACAGACAGACTCATTTGAATTTCTGCCAAATATGCTTCAGAAGTTGGCAGAACAAAAAGAAAGGTTTTCTTGAAGATATTAAAACTCAGAACAGACTCACCGAGAGGAATGTGTTTAAAAAAACCAGATATAAAGTTATGCACAATTTTATTGAGCATGAACAGTACTTTAAATTACTCCTGACAATAACTGGTCTGTGAGGTAACTCTGCCACACTGGGGCTGTATGTTCCCTATAACCAGATCGGGTTAATTAAGAGCCTGTCTGTAGCATTTTCCTGTTTGCATCTATGAAGCATTCTTCAAAAATATTAACACATAAAGCAGGACCCAGTAAACCAGAGAAGATGTGGTTATGTTTCCCTGTGGCTTGATCTGAATATATATACCTATGGGTTATAAATCATGTAAAGCAACATGGATTGATTTGGGCCATGGAGGTGAAGGAGAGCTCTTCTAGTTCATACTGACTTTGTGGGCAAATGCTGGGAATGACTCTGATGTAGACCAAAGTAAAGCAACAAGACCATTTTACTTAGAAATTAGAGGACTGCATTGCTGTGCAAAGTTAACAGTGAGCTCACGTTTCACCCGTTCCTAATCTCGTCAAATTCTATCATGATTTCAATACTTTCCACGCCACCATTAATTTGCCTTAATCTATGTATGTTTTCAAATATCCATAAATTTGGATTTAAGAATTCATTTCCAGTCTAGCATAATACTATGGACCTAAATGGTTTTTCAATTTATTTTTACCCAATTGACCAAACTGCATTTAAAAAAAAAAAAGACATCTGTTTGTTGGCAATGTTGGGAATTGCAGTCTGGAGTTCATTGGTTAAAAAAAGATTGCTCGATTGCTGCTGTTGTTTCAGTAAAATCATATTCCCCCATACTTGTTTTTGTGTGTTTTGTTTTGAATATTCGTTCACCTTAAATCACAGTCAAACATATCCCAAAGCAGGTTTTTTTCTTTTCTTGAGACGAACCGCTACTGTCTGCATAGTCAGGCTCTTAAGTTTGAAGTCCTGCAGGCAAGCAGCAGCCCTTCTCTTGAAGAAGAATGTGGTTCTGGGAAGAAGCCAGCCATTGCTGGATATAACTAGGCTTCTAGTATGTCGAGGATATTTTTCCTCTTGGGGGGAAAGGGAATAAAAATGATATTCCAGCAGTTGCAATCTGAAATAGAGCAGTCCAAGAAATTCTCCTTCATGTGCTTTTCCCAGGAGCCCAGAGCAACTCATAAAGGAAGAATCTATAGCAGGGAATTTACAGAATGAAAATGATAGCTTCTCCAGACAGAGGAGTCTTTTTTTTTTTTGTTTTGTTCTTGAAGGTCTGAGAAATCAGTGGATTATATGTTTGCATAAATGATAGTTGCAAATGGACAGAAAAGATTACTGAAATGATTTAGCCCATTGGGGTTCTTTCCCTTGAAGCAGCGACCTGGCTTACTGCAGCCCTCTCTTTTTCAGGCTTACTTATTTGCCAGGGGCTGTAGAAAAAGAAAGAAAGAAAGAGAGAGAAAGAGAGAGAGAGAGAGAGAGAGAGAGAGAGAGAGAGAGAGAGAGAGAGAGAGAGATCTTTCTTTTCCAAAGATTTTAAAATACGCTTTGAGTATCTGCAAAGAAAGAATGTTTGTAAAATAAAATGATGGAGCCTCATTTGGAAAAATTGTATCAATTTATTTCTTTTTCCATATGATTTCATATATCCATAGCCTCTCTTGGGGTGTGAGCATGAACCTGGCCACATTTTTCCAGGCTGACATCATCTGTTTCACTCTCACTTTCACATCCTGCCTTAAACTGCCTGCATGCACATCAACAAGACTTGGGGAGGGGGGTGATATTTGATAGGAGCAATTGTGTGCACTGCTGTTTTAGGCTAACTGTGGCTATACACTGCTATGTCAACAAAAGTCACTTTTGCCATATGGAAACCTAATTATGTCAGGACAATCTGTTCCAAACACTGCAGAATTTCAAGTCATTTTAAAAAAAGCAGTTGGATTCTTTTAAAAAAACCAATATCTAACTGCAAATCTTTGTTAAATAAGTCTTATATTTCAGAGCTGGAATTTACTCTTTACAGAGTTGAGGATAATAAAAACTGAGGTTTTAATTATGTGTAAGTGTTTCAAAATGTGTTAGGTAAGAAGTAAACATAAGTATTTCCCCCACTTCTTCAGTAGAAGTTTTATCTAAACTGGATGCCAAAGTACCCATGATTTTAGAGCCATAATAGCCTTGTCTTTTTCATTTTTATGCTAAAGTAATACAGTCCAAATGAACATCTGACTGTAGATAAGAAGAGACATTTTAATCTTTGGCTTCTTCTCTGTTAAATTGAATATATCTTCTTCTTTTTTTTGTATTGCCTATAATTGGTCCTCAGTATAGATGAGAGTGACAGCTTTGGGAAAATACTCAGGAAACCAGTTTAATGGTTATCAATGCACAATACAAAGATACTTCCAGTGGCTTCTGCCTTTTACAATCAACCATCAATAGTAAAGAAATAAGCAATCAAGAAAAATGCCATAGACTAGTACTGTACTTGGTAAAATAGTCATGAAAGCTCCGGAAAAGATATTCAAATGCTGTGATATCTTATGTACTGACAAAAAGCACCGTGCAAGCCATGGTATTTCCTGTTACGCTCCATGGAAGTGAAAATTGAAGAAGCAGAATAGGAAAAGTATTGACGCTTTTAAACTTTGGTGTTGGAGAAGATTCTTGAGAACGCTGTGTGGACAGTCACAAAACAAACCAATGGATCGTTGAATAAGTCAACTTGAATTCTCACTTGACGCACAAATGATCAAGCTCAAATTATCCTACTTCAGACACATTATGTGAAGATCTAGCTTTCTGGAGAATGCTCTGGGTGAAAGGAAAGAGAAGAGGATGACCAGCAGCGAGGTGGGTGGACTCATTGATAAAGTACATCACAACCTACTACTTGACAAGATAGAAAAATGTGGGGTAGACAGCATCACCACCAGATGGATCCGTAGCTGGCTGACCGGCCGTACTCAGCGAGTGGTCCTCAATGGAACCACATCTACATGGAGGGAAGTGTGTAGTGGGGTGCCCCAAGGCTCTGTTCTGGGCCCAGTGCTCTTCAACATCTT
>NW_015387656.1:93024-170647 GCF_001527695.2 Protobothrops mucrosquamatus
AACTTCCTGACAGTGAGAACAATTAACCAGTGGAACAACCTGCCTCCAGAAGCGGTGAATGCTCCAACACTGAAAGTTTTTAAGAAGAGACTGGACAGCCATTTGTCCGAAATGGTATAGGGTTTCCTGCCTGAGCAGGGGGTTGGACTAGATGACCTTCAAGGTCCCTTCCAACTTTACTATTATTATTATTATTATTTATAGTGGAGGTTGGTACAGTGTTGAAATACATTGAAGACCAGGCTACAAATCATCATGTGGAAAATCTGTGTGGTTGCTAAGAATTGACATTAACTTGATGGTACCTAATCAATTAAAACAAAAAAGGTAAACACTTGGTTATCCAGAAACATCTAGTCTTCTTTTACTCCTGATAGCTTCCATGATTCTGATAAGCAGAAAGCCAATAACTGAATGGGAGTTAGTAGGAAAATGGAAATACTTGGCTTTTGGATTCTTTTCCATCCCAGTAATAGTAGTAGTAGTAGTAGTAGTAGTAGTAGTAGTAGTAGTAGTAGTAGTAATTTAATAATAATAATAATAATAATAATAATAATAATAATAATAATAATAATAATAATAATAATAATAATAATAATAATAATAATAATAATAATAATAATAATAATAAAGTTGGAAGGGACCTTGGAGGTCATCTAGTCCAGTCCCCTGCTCAGGCAGGAACCCTATACCACTTCAGACAAATGGCTGTCCAATCTCTTCTTAAAGACTTCCAGTGTTGGAGCATTCACCGCTTCTGGAGGCAGGTTGTTCCACTGATTAATTGTTCTCACTGTCAGGAAATTTCTTCTTAGTTCTAGGTTGCTTCTCTCTTTGGTTGCTTCTACTTCATCTGCTATGATTGTCATTTAATATTAATCTGTTGCTTCTCCTGTAGAATATCCCAATGAGAGCGATCCTCCCAATTTGCTATCTTAAGTATATGTGGACCTGAGCACTATGATATGGAATGCAAATAACATCTCGAAATCTAGTTTTGAGTCAAATGGCCTAAACAGAGTTAATACATTGCTTGAGGCTTTATAGCAAAATCCTCTGTGCTCCCAGAATGATTCAATTACTTGAAATAATTTTCTTGACTGGAATCGTATATCAGATACAGTTAGTTTTCCAGTAATTACAGTTAAGTGTAACCCAGTCAGTTCTGTGTTGCTTGTGTGTTCTCCCTTCCCCATGACTCTTTTGTGATATTGCCAAGAATTGTCTAAGGCTGTTTGTTTGGGTTTTTTTCCCTACATGCAACTATGTCTGGACTCAAAGCTGGAAGGTTTTGCAGACATCATTTGTACTTCCCAGGACTTGGCTTAAACACAATCCTGAATTTAATAACCAGCTCCAGAACAGAAGCAGATACTCCATAAATCATTTTAATAGAGAATCAGAATATTATAACCATTTATTTTTAGCCTAACTTACTCATAGATGAGAAAATTTTGAATGTGTATGTATTATTATTGCATCTGTATATGAACACATGTAACTTGTCACCAATAAATTCATGTAATGTTGGTGACCAACATAAATGTGCACATTTTTCTATTTGTAGAAACATTCCTACGAACATTCTTTTGTGTCCACGAGGGATTAAAAGGGAGCAATTGCTGAAATGTACATCACAATATCATGATGCAAACCTTTTTTTTTTTTCATAATAACGTCAGATAAAAGTTCATCATGGATTAAGCTTGCATTGTCACAATGCATGTGTAGTCATTTCGACAAACTCTTGGCTTGCTTGCTTATTCTCTATGTACTTTAAATCTCCAGCCACATATGAATAGTTGTTCTGTGATTTATAGGGATTGTACTGGTTTGGGATTTTTGAAGACTTGATTTGTTTTTGTATAGAAGATTATGCATATTGGTTTGAATCCATATGTTCATATTATACTTAGTATGCATGCCTAATATTAACAAACCTAGATACAGTAATAACCATAAGAAGAGTGCACAACTTGAGCGAGTGGACTTACGTTACTGCTGAAATCTTTTGTGTGATGTTAACATTCCAGTAGAATCTAAAACAAACATGCATGATTTGAAAAATTATGGCATGTCAGTTACGATTTCATTTCACAAAGGACATAAGTCATAGCAGTGATTTGATGTCATGACACATGTATCTTAATTTTTCTCAGTGTTCCTCTGCAGACATTCATGCCTGAGTTTCTCCAAAATTTGCCATTTTTCATGTGACAGAAGTAAAAAATTAGGAAGAATGATTAATTTACTTTCACTATTAAATTAAATTTATTCCAGTCATCTCCACCTTTTTCTCTTGAACATGCTTAATTTTGTGACCAATGGCTCAGGCATACCTGTCAAAGTCCAAGTATACCTCAGTGTGAAGATACAGTGGAAAACATTGTTGAACTTGAAAAGCGTGCATAGGATTATATGGGTTATGGGCAATTTTTGGATGTAAAGAATAACAAATTAATTATGTTATAATAATAGCTAGTCACTTAATTTGCCAGTGAATATTTGTTTAAAAGAGAGCTGTGTTATGTGTTCTGGAAAAAAGGAAACAGTTTTAATTGATACACTCCTGAAACAAATTAAGAGGATAGGGAGCACTCTGCAAGATGGTTGTGGTACCATATCGAGGTAAACCAGGTAGAAGACCAAAATCTAAATATGATACAGGAGGTCTGTGCAGAACAATTAAGATTTGCTTCATCAAAGATATTTTTTACCACAGTGGCAAAGTAGTTTTCCTCACTGAAAAAAGTATAATACAATTTGCTCTGATGAAGCACTTAATGTTGTCCTGAAACTTCCTGAGTACTACTTCCAAAGTCAGGAGAAGATTCTGCACAGAAACCACACTTGGTTAGAAGCCTTCTCAGGTTTTGTGAAGAACACACTGGATAAAGTAGAGTGATATATCCTCTAGGATGGCTCACCAAAGCTTGGGCAAGCTGTATTGGAAGAAAAGAGTGCCATGTTCTCTGAAGCACTTGTCAAAAGTTTATTTGTCAAAGCATAGCTAATCAAAATAACATGGCCATTTTGTTTTCAAGGGAAGGGAGGTGACTTAATTGCTTCAAGAAACTGCTTCAATGAAGCAATTTGCTTGAATATTCAAAGAAGCAAAACATCTCTTTGAAAATATGCACTACTCTATGATGCAACATTTATTGTTATAGGGGAAACAAGAATGTACAGAGAGAGAGGGAACGAGAGGGAAAGGGGGGGAATACAAAGCATGCATTTATGCATGACTGTCCGTATCAATCATTGTATTGCCTGCATCTCCTACTTGGTGGGTTGCAAAAAACCACTTAGATAGCCTCTACATTACAGTCAAATTGTGCAAAACGCCATTCTTTGCATAGATTGGTAGTTTTTAGTATGGGCCAAATGTCCCTCCAGCATGTTATATTTTGAGAAGTCGCAGAAGTAAATGAAACTTAGAAGGGGATTATGAGCAAATAATAATAATGATGATGATTGAAAACCTCTGATATAGATGACAGAAAGTGTGGATGAGATAGGGCAGAGAGGATGAGTTGATACACAAATTGTCCCACTGTTGCAAAAAAGAGTCAACTTCTCTTTCAGGTTATATATATATATATATTTATTTTCACAATTAAAACATCTGTTTTCATTTACTGCAGTGATATGTTTTGTCTTTGCTGGTGGCTTGGATTGTTGGTGAAACTTATTATTACAAATGTCATCTTTCCTCACAACATTCTGAGATGGTTTCTAGTTTCTATTCCTTTGTCCAGTCTTGTTAACTTTTCCATTGTATAGCCAGGTTTGCCATGACAAGATTATTCTGTGCCTGTGCTGGTCATTTGATATCTGATTGCTTACCTTTGTTGTCTATAACTTAATTGTCTGCAAGTTAGTTGTCTACAAGCTTCTAGGAACCTGGTATTTGTTTTGCTGAGTCCTAATGTTCCAGATTGTTACTATCTCATATCTCCATCCTTGATCTTGTCTTCAGTTTGATATAAAACGTTTGCCTTCTTTTCATGCTTTTAGCTCTATATTGCTTCAAACTATTTCAGTCTTTTTACAGAGCTGTAAAATATCATTTTAGGCGGTCAAGTTCAACTCTTGAACCATTTCATGGACTAAGCTAGCCCCCCCGCAAGTTGTGTCTTTGTATGAGTTGCATTGTATGCAAAGATGGGTCACCATTCACAACCACTTTTCTCTTTGTGTTACAGAAAATGCCAGTGAGGAAAATTCCCTGCAAAGCCAATGCTCCCTCTGGATCTTTTTTTGCACGGGACAATACAGCAAATTTCCTATCCTGGTGCAGAGATGTGGGAGTGGATGATACTTGTCTCTTTGAATCTGAAGGCTTGGGTATGTATCACCCAGTAACATGAGGCACTTTTTAGCATATTGCACTGTATGCCACATGTGTTTTTAATGATTTTCCATGGGATTTAATCAGTCTATCGTGAGGTCACGTTCTGTTTCAAAAAATAATTATATCGAAGTGGCATGTCATTATTCCTCCTCCTTATTTTTTTACAGAATTCAATAATTTATAGTTTCTTTACTTTTGGAATAATGTGCATTATTTTTAAGTGCATAATAATAATTCAGAATTTCGAAGAAAATAAAGGCATTTCAAGAAACGGGTTAAAAAAAACTTGATTCAGCTCTGTTATATTTTAGACTGTAATCAGAATAAGTCTTCCACACCATTTTGATGCTTACAGCTTCACAACAGATATTTTTAATTTCTTGTTAAGTACACTTCCTGAATAGACCAGTATTCACTGCAACTGGCTACTTGGAGATTACAGAAAATTAAAATGTTGCTGTAACTTCTGTCGTTGTCCCTCAGATATTCTGGAGGATGGGAATTGGTGGCAAGGCATGATGGTATCTAGGAAAGGTGGGGCAGCTCTGAAAAGCTAAACGGGACAAGGCAGAAGTTCTTTCTCTCGGAAAACTTCATCTTGTAATTCTAAAGGAAACATGGTTTTCTCTGGAACAACAGCTAATCAACTGTGAATCAGCATTCAGAACTCAACCGTCCCATTTTGCTAAGACTTCTGCAAATCCTTAATGCTGAGGTGCAGCACTGATCTCACGTTGGTGCAGCTATTGAATGTGGAAGGATCTTTACTTAGATGTCAAGTTGATACTCATTCATTTGGGAGGTTAATACATCGATTACCTTGATTACATTGTATGATTGCTATGCAGGCCAGAAAAAATGAATGATGTAGTTGTTATATCACTTCAAAACATAGGAAATATGACAAGCCTGGCCATCATCACTTTCCTTCAAGCTTGCTGCCAGCTGCCATGGAAATGGGAGGGAGGGAACAATGGGCATTTGGGAGGGGAAGCAAGCAGGAGGTGGGATAGTGAAATGCTAGGAATGACTGGGGAGGATTGGACATGGAAGACAGAGAAGCCAAAGGCGGCTATCTCACATCTTCAAGGCCAACCGTCCTGGGAGTGGCATGTACAGAGGCACAGAGCACCTGGACCGGAGACGTTCCCAAAACATCTTACTGGACAATGATTGGACTCTGTCTGCCTGATTACTGAGGGGGTGGACTCTGAGATGATTTTCAGTTTGTAATTTTTGCGCACGCTCGCTTCAGACCTTGCCTGACTTTCACTGCATTCAGATATTTCCCAGTAAAAGCACCTTTTCTCTAAATCTATGGAGTCAGGGGTTTTCTTTCCGGGGAATTGATTGGGGGCAGTCCAGGCAAAATAATTGTATTACTGATTTTTTTTGCTAATTATTATTCTTTTTGTTGTTGTTGTTGTTGTTGTTCAGAAAGGGCAGTTTTCTCTTTATCTACCTGTTGTCTGCATAGGTTTTTTTATTATTTGGGGAAGCATTTAGACAAGCAACCACTTAAATATATTTAATAGTAGTAGAATTCTGGAGATCTGTATCATATTTTTCTCCTAAATGTTTTAGCCCCTAGATCATTTCTCAGTGAAAAATATTCAAGAAAGTGAGCAAAAATTCAGACTATACAATTCATTATGCTCAGGATTTTTCTATTATATCCTATTATTTTTTTCTAATCACTAATAACATTCTTTATCTACGGATCTATGTAGGTTTTTTTTGAATGGCACTTATTACTGAGTTTCAAAAGTCACTCATTTAGATCTTAATAACTAAAGCAGACCCACAGTTTGGTTTGGGCTTCAATTGTATGCTTATAACTTTGTAGTATGTGAGTATCAATATTCTAAGATTAAATCTATTCTCCCTGCTACTTCCAGCTTTTTTTCTGATTATTTGGCTTACTGGCCAAAAATGTTTTGTAAATCCTCAATAACATATATAAAATAATGGCAAATCAGAAAAAGATCTTAAACATAATAACTAATAATCATTTGCTTCCTCAAATGATTCTTTTTAAAGTATCTCTTAATAAATAAGAAAGGAAAGAATGGAGCATATGTAATTATTTAATTTTGATATCTTTATAATAATAATAAAAACAAATGTATACAATACCAAATTAAATATCAGGATCTTTCAGTTGGCAATTCCTTCTGCCAACTATATAAATTTTGATTTTTTTCATGTTTATATCATGAATGATCAAACATTAAGGACAAAGATGAAGTTAGCACCACTGGATAGTACTTGCCAGCATTGTTTTTCTTTTATAAGATTATATGGCAGCTGTAAAAAGTATTTCTGCAACTCTGAGAACATACTAAACTGCTTTAAAGAATTGCAGATAGTAGCTAACATCATGATTCCAGATACTTTGAAGTTCCTTTTTGCCTTCCAACCCACCTCATACCTGTAACTTAATTCTTGAATCATCTTAAGAAATTCACAGTTTTCATAGTTAATAGCTACCTGAAATATACTTCATGAAAGATTGATGCACATTGAATTGATTTTTTTTCAAGTGCAGCTTAGGTATGTTTGATTATGGAGGAAGGAGATGGAAATCAGACCTAATATACCAATACCATGTTGCTTTTCAAATGAAGTTACTATTAATCTACATGAAAATACAAAGCCAAAGTTGACTAATTTTGAAAAGTTAAGCAGTGTTGGACCTGGGTAGTTATTGAATAGCAGACCACAAGGCAATTCCAGGACTTTGTGTTAGTCTGGGAAAGTGATAAATCACATCTATGGTTTTGCTAAAAATATCTACATGGATTGTGCACAACATCCTCAGGGCTTGGAGAAATTTAATTTTTTTTAAGTCACTTTTTCAGCAAATGTAAAATTGGTTTGTTTATTTTTATACATAAATCTTTAAATCACTATATTAGTGTAGATGTTTGGCTCAAGTCATCTGTTCTTTGGTTAAAAAATAACATGTAAAAATCCAATTCTTTTACATACCCAGGAGATACAAATTAATTTTGCTTGTGTCCTTAAATTCATAATTAGAATTCAACTAAACGTGTGATTTTAAAAATGACATATAACTATTTTGAAAATAACAGGATGCAAGTACTCTTGTCTTACATTGATTTACCCCTAGCCATTTCATTCAAAGAAGAAGAGGAATCAAGTAATAATATCTTGTACCTTGTCTTGTATCAGATTTGTACCCCAAAGGCACTAGTTCAGGTGAAATCCTCATCTTTGAAGTATTTTGTTCTCCTTTTCATTCGTACAACAGATCTCTTTTGATACAAAATTTAGGACAACTTTTTTGCCTCAGGATTGCATTTCAATAGGAGATGAAGAGAACCAGTTGTTTGTTTGGAAATGAAATTCAGCTGTTGCGATAGAAGATGAGCCCATTGAATCAACTGGAATATTATCAAGAGGCTTCTGTTTTCCACAGCTCAAAAGGTTTTTGAATATGTGTAACTTATATCTGAGTTGCAAATGATCTGTTTGTCTTCTGTATTGAACTTCTTTTTCTTATATTTTTGTATGTGAGAATATTCTGTTCGCATTGTCTTCTTCGCTTTCTTCATTACTCTTGTTGATTACATAATATATATCTATCGATAGCTGTAGTTCTGTTAAATTGTTTTTAAACACACTGATATGTTAATAAAATAGCAAATTTAGCCCTATTGTTCCATAAGAAAAAACCCTGCGAACTGATAAAATGGTAATCTAGGTTTGTAAAAGTATAAGCCATCCTTCAAAACAGTTGTCTTGGATAGTTTAGAGCAGGGGTGTCAAACTGCCGGCTCATGGGCCGAATGCATCATAGCGAAACCGCGCCCACCCCATTGCCGGCAATGGCAAAAAAGTCACGATATGTCGCGATATGTCACATGACGTTGCGAGTTTGACACCCCTGATTTAGAGCATTGGAAATTATGTTAAGTTCTTATAAAGAGTTAAATCCAAAGTTATAAATAATAAAATCATCAATCTTTAGAATGAACCAAAGTATTACAAAGCCAGATACATTTTTGAGTTTCCCAGAAATCTTCATTAGCAAGATAAAGAATTCAACAAAGTTATTTTCACTAACTTGCATTTGAAGCTTCAAATACCTCTTCAGGTGATTGTTCATTTAGTTTTAATTGATAGTATCCACTTAATTTTAATTAAAAAAGAAAGAAAAAAACTGTAAGAAGAAGCTACTTGGATAACTTATCTTGTCTACTATCTTGTTTCCCATAGTAGTCAATTAGTTGCTTCTCCTGACCATTCTAAATACTAAATTATATTACTTTTGATTGCAAATAGTTGCCATGATTAGCAGCTATGTAACTAACATCAGATAATTCACTCTTTAAAATATCCAGAAGGTAAATCAACATGATTTTTGAAGTGTGTGTCCCACTCCTGTTACTGAAGATATTTTCTTAAAAGTAGTCTTAATTTCACTTCTTCTAATGATTGGCTTCCTACTCTACTGCAATCATCTAGAAGAGAGAGAGCTATGAAAAATTACAGAAATAAACAAATACATTTACCAGACCATGATAGTACTGTATAAACATTTTTATGACTTTACAGAATCCCTTCCTCTCATCCTTCATTTTAGCATACCATCTTTCAATATGACATTAGAGAGGTATCCACAGGCTATGCATGATGATAGTCCAAAGTAATTTATTTTATTGCTTTCTTTCCATCAGTTTCTGGGATTACTCAATGACTAAGGCTGGCATGCAAATCTTTGTACCAGTAACTTCAGAAGATAGATACAAGAATTGGTCATAGATGGTTTACCCAGACAACTATAATAAAACTTTAAAAAATATATATATCAGTAAACCTTATTATAGAACTATTCCAGGAAAACCATTTATCCTGATTGTTTGGAGAAAAGAAGCTGTTTTAGAGTGAACATCTGTTCTTTCAGTTATATATCAGCTCAGTCATCTCTGCAGGAAGGATAATATTTAATTCCTTAGATATTTTCTAGGAAGACTTACAAAAAATAACATAAAATAGCCAATAGTGTTTAGAATATATTGTCAAAATGGAATTAAGTATATGTAGTATCTATTTCTCTTCCATAGGGATTTGGAAGAGATTGGATAAGGAAACTATAAAACTGTTATTGAAACTAGTGATGGCTGAAACTGAGCACTTTTTTGCATACTAAATCAATACCTGAACACTTCTTTTGTGTACTAAAAATGCAAAGTCAAAAGGCTCTTTGTTTAAAAGTTAGAGATCTTAATGGCTTCAACCACTGCTAGCCAGATAACAGTGGCTGTGGGGCTTAAAAAAATCTTACATCTGCTCTTTTCACGCAACCAGTTATCAAGTATATACGTAGATGAAAAGTGGAGATATAAGTACATTTCTGCCCTTTATTCTTCCTGAATTCCATACCTTCAGCTGGGTTTCTGAGGGGAAAATGAGCTTGCATTGCTTTGAGTGTAACCCTTTCTCCATAGAGTTTAGCTCCTTAATGAAACAGGGTACCACATTATCAGGAGAATTACAAATTACTATTTTTTTTTTGAATGCCAGCTAAATCTGTGGAAATCAGGGGAGAAAAGATGGAGCCAATCTGCACATCTCATATAGCCAATTTGAAATCTGCTCACCTGAATACTCTAACCAGGTTCGGAAGTTCCTAAGATGAAACATCAGCTGGATCTGCAGAAGAAAACGCTGTCTTGTCCTTTTGATAATGTATTCGTAAAATACAAGTTGATGTCATCATAACTATTATGATAATCCCATTTAAGAGCCCAGTTCTTCCTCTGTCTTATCCCTCCTCACTTATTTCCTGCATATGGCGAATACTATAACGGCATTCACGGTTGCTATATGCATAATTCTTATGATGCAGTGCTAGAACTTATGAACTTTTTTTTAATCTTCTGTTATTTGGATTCCTTTGAAATATTTCCTTTTGTAGATGTGAATCAATCTTTGTCAGAAAACTTTCCCTCCCCTCCTCCCCCCAAGATAATTATTTTGGATTTTTTTCTTCACTTCTTCAGAAAAAAAAATTGCTGTGAAGAATTTTCTTCTCCTGTTTGTTGATTACGGTCTCTCCCCTAAAGTGAATTTGGTAACTCCCAGACAAAGTGCCTTTTCTTGAAATGACTTGTCACACAATGGTTACCTGCTTGGTGATGTCTACTTTGGTTCTCTTTCAGCATCAACCACTTTTTAAAAAGCTCCTGATATTTTTTCATCAAATTGCACTTTCTTGGATGTATATGCTACATTTGGTTTTTAATATACTATAATTATATTTTTGCATTTATATTTTGCTTTTCTTATGTAAGCTACTGAGAAAATATGAATTGAAGGATGATATAAGAAAAAAAAATAGCTGGGTTTCAATCAGCTATTTCATTACATGAAGTTCTTTTCTCCAGCTATTTTTTTTTCATCTTTTCAGTACCCTTTCAGTAGAGGACTAAATAAATCAATGGCAACTTGATATCCTTTGACAGATTAAATTCTCCATCTGGAAATTATGTAACAGAAAGTCCCAGTTGTTTTGGGTTTTGTATAGTACTCCATCTTCAATTTATAATAGTAGAATGAAACCTAAAGTGAATCTTCTGTACTTGAGTTAGTTCTTTCGAAGAACAAAACTAAAAAGGAAAAGTTTTCAGTATATTACTTTACCAAACAATTTCCTTGGCTAACATCTGAGTGATAGAAACCTGACTAAAATCATTTTCTTAAATGTATTTAATTATCTAGCAACTGAACAATTTAATAAGATGTTCCCTTCTGTTTTACCTTACTCCCTGCTAAACATATATTAAACAGATAACTTGATTACTTTCGGGTGCTTATTTAAATGAAGGAATGGCTTATATTCCTTATATATATTTCCCATCTACAGTGCAAATACTAGCTGGAGGAAAATTTTAAAAAATTATGCTAGACAGTATTCAGTGATGCCATGAAATATGTTCTTGTGTGACATTACTGAAAACATGTTGTTTGCAATGATTTATGAAAAACTTCGTGACTTTATGGCTCTAGCACTCTGGCAGTTGCCAAGGCAACTCAGCCTTTTCATGAAGAAATATGAAAAAAGCGTGTAGATGGCATAGAAAATGCTTGTTTTAATTCCTCTTTTAGTTCCTGTCTCATTTCCCATATTGTCTTTATTAATCTAATTCTTTTCAACAGCCTTGTCCCAAAGTAACTAATGGAGGGAAGAAAGGGGAGCTTAAGTGATAAATCTCTGAATGATTTTGCAGTAGATTTGTAAGAGGCTCTTGTTTCCAATAATTAAGCCATGGCGTTAGGGCTGCCATTATGTTGATCATTTATCTCATTGTGTCAATCTTTACCACTTGCAAGATATGGGTATTAATAGATTCAAATGACTATATATTTATGCAGGGAATTTGAAAGATTGAGGTTAGAATCCCTGCTGTTAGATGCAGGTTTGTGCTAGAGCAGTTAGGATCGGAAAACAAACAGTCCAAGATGTCATATAATACAATATTATATTATATAAACTGTGCACTGCACAGGAAGGAAAAAGAAGGACGAAAATTGAATTTTACTTCATTTTAAATAGGGCTTGCATTCTATGCTTGGCAGTTTCCAGATTTTTTTTATTTAATGTCATTTTTACTATTTTTAAAATAAATTTACTTGTCAAAACCACTTCATTCTAGAGTCCCTGCCGGCCTGGCTTTTATTCTAGAATAGGCAAGGAAAAGTCTGACACCATCTATACAATATACAAGTAGCCCTTGACTTACATCCATTTGTTTAGTGACTGCTCACGGTTACAGCAGCACTGAAAAAAGTGACTTACAACTGGTTCTTGCACTTAAAACTGTTGCAGCAGCCTTCATGGTCACATGATCAAAATGTGGTTGCTTAGTAGCCAGTATGTATTTACATTAGTTGCAGCATCCTGGTGTCATAAGGCCAAGACAAGGAATAACGGTTGGAAACTGATCAAGGAGAGATTCCACCTAGAAATAAGGAGAACTTTTCTGTCAGTGAGAACAATCAACCAATGGAACAGATTGCCTGCAGAGGTGTTGGAAGCTTCATCACTGGAAGCTTTCAAGAAGAAACTGGACTGCTATCTGTCAGAAATGGCATAGGGTCTCCTGTTTGGGCAGGGGGTTGGACTAGATGACTTACAAGGTCCCTTCCAGCACTTCTATTCTATTCTATTCTATTCTATTCTATTCTATTCTATTCTATTCTATTCTATTCTATTCTTCGTTACAACCTTTACAGCCGTTTTCTAACAAACAAGGTCAATGGAAGGAGAAGCCAGATTTGCCTAACAACCATGTAATTTACTTAACAACCGCAGTGATTTGCTTAACCATGGCAAAAAAAAAAAGTTTGTAAAATGAGGCACAACTCATTTAACAACCACCTTGCTGAATAGTGGAAACACTGGACTCAATTGTGGTTGTAAATCAAGGACTACCTGTATCATTGTTGGGGTAGACCAGTGATTCCATCATAACTCCGGCCACTAATTGCATCTAGATCTACTTACTGAATCTCAGGGTTCTAGATTTCTCAAGTCAGAAATTGCCAATTACGCGGTAATATTTGTTGCTCCCTTTTGTTTTCTTTCTGTGTTAAATATTCATATTTCATATGTTATGTATATGTTGGGGTCTAAATCTATACATATGTTGTATATAGTATGTATATGTTGTATATAGTATGTTTAGGTGTGTGTCATGTATGTGTTCACTTTGAGAGCGGGCAACTAAATTTCATTTTTAATGTGTGTCATTGTGCCCACATTAAAAAATTACAATAAAGGTTATCTTATCTTATCTTGTCTGAGAATGATATTCAATGTATGCCTCAATTATTAGAGAAGCAGATTCACACATTCCATCAGTTAAGTACTTGCAAAGCAGAAGGTCATGCAACAAATATGACTATAACAGTCCTGTCCGAATTTAATTTAAAAAAGGCATTGGCCTGTTTTATGTTAATATCTCATTGTTGCTCATCTTGGCTTCTTAATTCCCCCCTTGGGATAAATAATAGATTCTGAATATGGGCTTCTTGCTTGTTTTATTGAAATTATGGATAATTCTGCTTATTTCAGGGAGAGAGAAAAAAGGGCTGAGAAGTTGAGATTACTTAACGTGCATTGATACACCATTTAAGGTGAAGCCTGAACAGAGAGGTATAAAAGGCCCTTTTGTCTTATGATTGACATCTTTGTACCTTTATATTAGCCAGACCCAATTTAGAAAGTATGTTGTGCTTTTCCTGTCATAACACATGCTACAACACACATAACACTACTCAAATGAAGTGAATGTAACTCATGCGGGGGTAGGAAATTATGACAGGTTCTACCTTATGTGCCATATGCATAGAAATTAAAAGCAGTTGTTGTAATTGCTTAAGTCAGAGTGGCTGGTTCAGATCACAGCCTGTTACTTTTATAGAATGTGATCTGTTTGGCCACATATCCTTTCAATTAGACAAATTACTTTATTTAAAAGATCTTTTGTGACCAAAGATGCAACTAAAATAATCTCATTGCAGATTGTAGAATTGTTTAAATAATCAGGGCCCTGCACTTGTTTTCCAAATTGTTTCTTTTCAGATTGTTTGCATCAAAAGTTTGTTTTTCTGGCCAACTCATTCTTAGAGGCATTATTTGGGTTTGTAAATGACATTACTATCAGGTCACACAAGAAAGTTTGTTGTTAGGTGGGGGTCAGAGAGGAACTAGGAACATTCCCCCTTCTTCCCTTGTATCCAGAATGTGCAAATATATGGTTTGGTTTGGTTTGATTTGGTTTGATTTTAATTTGAATTGCACCTTGAGGCAAGGTTGAAGTGAGTTCCAGAGATATCTTGGGAAGAATGAAGGAAGTAAGGAACTAATCACAAGTTTTGGATTCCAACCTCATGCGCGCGCGCACACACACACACACACTTCCTCCATCCCCCCCCCCATATGTGTGTCTGCCTCTGTGTGTAACACTTTGTTAAAACATGCCATTGGGCTTTCACTATGACAGACCTGAGAAAGATTATAGGTTTATTTCACACATACGTTGCAGCTTTCTTTAGAAAATTAAATGGGTAGGAAGCAATTGCATCAATTGTTTTTCTTTTTCTATTTCATAAACTAACTCCAGAGAGACACCTATCTTTTTCTCTGGCAGCGTTACATTGACACTTGCCCAGTAGAATATATTCCATGTGTTCCTATTCAAAATAATCTGAAGATTATATCACTGTAGCTGTATTTGTCTATGTGCTGTGCAGTAAATGAAATTAAATCAAATCCATATATAAAACATATAATTTCAAAGCCACTGATGTGGGGTATATTTTGGCTGTTACACAGTGTGGGCTTTACTCTAGTATTTGTTCTTTATAATAGAAGTGTCTGCTGCCTATGTAGTCTTCAGAAGCTTAGGTGATCTGATTGAAATGCTTTGATAGATGAAATGTATAGATTAAATGTGGTGATAGGGCATTCCGTCTCTTTAGATATATAGTCATTTTCCATTAGGTCCAGCTCTCATAATTGTTGACAAATTATGAGAATTCTTCTACTGAATATCTGACAGGTATAACAAAGAACCAAGTTGCTGGCATTTCCTTAAAGGCAAAGGAATGATGCATTAGACAAGGAAAGGATTGTAATCAGTGGGATTAAGAAGTAGTCATGAAGGAAACCAAAGAGGAACAGTCTGCAAAACACCACTAACCTTTTTTTCAATTGCTGTTGGCACTTCTTACACAACAGAGTCGAACATATTTTATTACAGATCTAAAACTTAGAAAAGTTTTACCTTGTAGCCAATTGTTGTTTGGTTTTAAATGCCCTATCTTTTCCCATTCATCATCAATCCTGTTGACATGGGGGATAGGGGATCAGAGATCAGCCTACAGAACTCCCACTTTGTAATATTGCAAAACTTGGTTATTGTTGTGCAAGAAAACAAAGCAAAAGCAAAGCAAAAAAAAGAGAGCTTGATTTCTTATACATCACTTATTCTTTATGGTTCAAACTGGGTTTTTTTTCTTTTTGCAAACTACGAGGAATCTGAGTATTGTGTGGGTGGTTGCTACCTACTGCCAAAAGCTCTTGTTAAATACAATTGTATTTTTTAACTGACAATCAATGGTTCTGTGTGTACTTGCTGTGTAAACATGCAATGCTCTATTTTCAAGTACGTGTGACTTTCCTATGTTGTTTAATGGTTATAGGATTTGGAGGCAATGAACCTTCACCTTTTTCTTCAAGGAATCTACTGAGCAAGAAAAGGGTTTGCTTTTTAGCTATGCTAAGCATGCTAATAAATGTGATTTATTTTTGGAGTGCTTTACAATATTTTTTTCTTCCATCACTAGTTCTTGTGACACTTATGCATACCTATTGCATACATAATGTGATTGATTCTGACTCATTTTGATGCAACACACAGCAGGACCTTTGCCACATAAGTGGACCTGGTCCTCATTTGCAATCTGCAAATACAATAAAAAGCCACCCAGTAAGCCACCCCCTTATGATGTATCATTTTCAGCTTTACAACATTGGAATAAAAACTACATCATAAGTTATCAGTTTTTTGCAACTGTGATTTCTTTCCAACCTATTATGACTTCCAGTCATATGTGATGGTCCACTAAAAAACTGATACAGCAATTATCCTGTGGGAGTGACACTGAATCTAATGAGCCTAGATTCACTTACTTAGTTATTCCACTTTGCATGCCGCCTTATCCTAGACCTGAGGTTAAAAATGCACTGTAAAATAAAAATAAGAATTGCAAATAATAAACACACGGTCACGTTTGCCAACAGTGCATGCACTGTTGGTGGCTTATAAATTTGTAAGGGTGTGGTGTGCATTTATCATTAGGATGCGATGACATTTTCTCAATTGTCAGTTGTTTCCTTCATTGTATTGCTGTCCAAAGGTTCAAATTATATCATTTGGAAGTTCTACCTAGGGTGAAACTCATTTCTGAGTAGATGTGTATTCCATTTCTTACTGGGTGACCAAATTGATTGATTAATCTAAATCTTTTGCTTTGGCATTACATTTTTAATGTAATTAAAATGTTTAATGTAATTTTTGAAAATGCAATTTGGAACATGACAGTCTGAGTTGTTTTGAGAGGGCGGCTATCCAAAGCAGCAAATGAATTAACTAATTCTTCTCCTTCACAGTTGCATCAGAATAAGTCTTTTTTTTTATTCTGTCCGTGTCTTTCACAAAGTTTGCTTGAACTATTCACAATTTTGTGTTTTTTACTGTGATTTATTTACTGTACATTTTTATTTATGTTATTTCATAAAAATGCTACTTTAAAGTTAAGAAACTCAATCATCCGCAACTGATATAGACTGTCTGCAATGTTTTTTTTCCAGCCTAATGTCAGTAGAACATATTGATCATGATGATTTTAATTAGTGTTGGAAACTGGACAGAAGAAAGAATTCAGCACATGAAACTAAGTGAACAATATTCAGAAAAGTTAATAACATTTCTATTGTATATCAGATGAAGGAAGGCTTTCAAATGAAATTCTCAATAAGGATTTAAAAATACCCAGTTTTGCACACTAGATTTCAGGCAAAAAGTGAATATCTCATTGTAGCTGAAGGCAAACTCTTCCTTGCTGGTTGTGTTTTAAATGAAGTTTCTTAGTAATGAACAATCTTCTGTTTCCTAACTTAACAATTAATTTACATTTGTCTTCATTAATTGACATGACCTAATTAACCTTACTGGGTTTCCGGATTATTTATTACCTTTAATTATCCTACTTTCTACATAGTGTACAAAACTATATATTTTTATAGCACATCCTTAATTTTTGTATATACCAAGCTAAAATTGTTGCTGCGAATCGTACAGATTTTTTTTGATAGTGTACCCAAGAGCAAATACATCTGAAAGTAATTATGTTCATGAATATACCTGTATAACATGCATCTTTAGTGCATTTTTATTTGTAACTACAATTGTCCCTGATGTTTTGTCAAAGCCATAAGAAGATAATAATAAGGAGGATAAGAATAATGTAATTTAACTTCTAAAAAATCTGGCATTTCATAGATAGAAACAGTAATTCTAGTTCTACAAAATGCAAAACAATAAGTATGCATTTCTATTCTGCGAATTCCCTCCTTTATTTATGTAAATATCTTACTACTTGTGACCTGTTTAATGTACAGTATGTTTCAAAGAGTGACCAGTGTATGTTTGTGATGTATAATTTTTTTTTAAAAGAAACCTACATACATAAAATTTTGTTGATCCCATTATAGAAATCACTAAACCCATTAGCACCTTTTGAAAATTATTCTATAATCCTTTGTTTATTTAAAATAAAAGAATCTTAATTTAAGGCTGCCACTCTGGAAGGAAAAAATGACTTATTCATTAATGAATCAATTTAGATCAATATACTGAGGAAAAGAGGTCCCTCAGTTCCTAAACTCTATTAATTTCTATACCTTTAATGAAGCCTGCATGTTTCACATCAGATGTCATCTTACAAGAGTTGTCTTCTTCTAAGACAGCATGTGCCATCCAGATTTTAAATTTTTCAATAAACTGTTGTAGCCTTGCTTTTATTTATCTGTGTCAGCCATTCAATCCTGTAGTTTAGGATTCAACATAGTACAAGCAAGTATCATTCAGTGCTTCAAATGCCTTCTCCGTAAACACTTTTTGTCTCCAATTTGCTTTTACAGTCCTCCACAAGCAGCCCAGAGAAGTGTGCCTTTGTTTGCTTGAGCTTGGAAGGATTGCAGCCAGGTAGGTGAACTTATTTAAAGAATGAGCTAGAATGTCACCCTTGGCAGCAGCAGAAATGGAGAAAATTAGTGGTTCAGTGCACTGTCAAACTAACATTTATACTAGTCTGGGTCAAGGCAAAGGTCCAACTATTACTACACATGGAGCATATTGGGGGCAGTTGTTCAAACAAAACAGTCAAGGTTTATTGAAAAAAAAAAGTGATAGAGCTTGTATGTCATCTTCAAAATGTTGGGGGGGGGGAAACCACCCTGAAAACAAATCCGTAATAGAGGACTGATTTCTCTATTACATAGATTATTTGGTGTGTTCAAGTCAGAGTATTTGTTTCAATAATTGGGATCTTTTTGCCTTGGGTCATTATTGTAAACAGTAATATGATCCATATATCTTTGCATCATCATCATGATCCTCTTTCTCATATGAACTGTGTTTTTTTCAGTCTACCCCAGCACAAGTAAAATAACGAGTTGAGATGACTTTTTACTTCTTTTGTGTTGAGGTAGTTAGCCTCAGATTAAAAAGAAATTTTGTTACAGTGCTAGCAGCAAAAATCTGGGAAATAGGAGTGGAAGCAGTGGGAATGGAAAGTAAGATATAAATAAACCCAACTTGATTTGTTAATGTTTCCAAAGTTTGAAAGAACACAGAGCAAAAATTTCAAATGTTGCATCATGGATGGCTACATTATTCCAGAATGGATAAGGAAGTAATAAGAGTTCACACCATTACCTCAACAAATGCCCAACCTTTGATATAAGAGTTTGTAGGCTTGCCAGCTCCCATGGGAGGCTGAAGCCTGGAAGTGCCATCAATATGCTGAGGGGGAAAGGGGGCCACCCCCATTGCTTTTAATACTTCAAGTGAAAATATGTGACAGTAACAACAGCAGATAATAACCAACAATAGAAATGCAAACAGACCAAAAAATAATGCTGTGAGGAAGCCAAAACCTATGTTTGCCAAGATAAATCATGAATGATGGTCTATCCAACCAGGGCTAATCTCAGTCTAAATATATAAAGTTCAGTAAAACGTAGATATGGTAAGATGGCTACATAAACCCATTGCACTAAAATGATTTCTTTTTACATTTAAAAACTGCTATATTAAAGCTGCCAGGCCTGACTGAGAAAGTCAGGTGTGGGCAAAAGCTGTATTTCTGTTTGTGGCCATCATCCCCATGATGAAATAAAGTTGTGTTCCCTACCCTTTTCACTAAAGGTATTTTATGTAATATTTCTCTCATATAGAGAACATGGAATTCCAAACAAAATGGAGGCATCCCATTCCACCCTCTTATAGAATGGGATACTTCCACCATATGGCATTTGCAGGGAACTCAAAAGGGAGGAAAAAGAATCCAAAGATGTCTCTTAGATCCATAGAGGGTAGTACTCTATTAGTTCTCAGAAGAAGGATCTGAAGTGAGAAACTCCCCCTACTCACACACTTTCCTTCCAAGTCCATTAGGCTTGCAAGATCCAGAATTTATAGTTAATTACTACTGAATTGGACCTGATTCCTGGTGATGTATGGACACATGACTTGTGTCTTGACATTTATCTGACAATCTAGAACTCTTCCAGAGAAATATCCCTCATCCTGCCTATCAATTTTATTCTATACTCTCCCATCTTGGCAAATATAATAATTGTTTGTAATCCGTCATCTGTTTGTATCCCGTGATCAAAATATGTGAGTTTCTACTTGCTTTCAATCAGGCAGTAAATCTTAATTTCTTTGAGGACTGATTGATTAGTTCTTAAGAGTGCATAATATTGTCTCCAAATCTAATTAGAAGGAATTTGTACGCATTCTCCCATTGAAAAATCTGTATCTTTAACTATTCTGATCTTTGCTATCACTGAAAGTTAAGTTGCATCTCTCTTGGGCAGGCCCATAGGCTCAATCTTGTCCATTTGTCCTTTCCACTAAAGGTTAGTATATAAAGGAGTTTATACTTTGCTGGCATTACTTTCAAGTGAATACAGTTTCTAATCCCACCATATTAAAAAAATAATAAATTACAAGAAGAAAGAATTGATTAAGCAGAGTTGAATAAATAAAAATTTCCATATCAGTTTAATCTTCATTTATTGTATATCAAGATATAAGCATATGTAGATATAGTACCATTTAATATAAGGGACTGGAACAAAATAAAGGTAACAACTAAGCTGGAGGAAAACACTCTTAAGCCATTAAATAGGATATATTGTATTATAAGATGTTGAAGTGGAAGAGAAAATGAATTTGTATTCACTTGAAGAGCACAGAAGCTATATCTGATGAGTAAGTGAATAGACAGGGTCCAGTGAGAACAGAATAATTTACAGCCTCTCAGTATCTGCGTGTCCGTACTAGATACATTATTAAAAATCTGGGATATGAAATTAGAAAAAGAAAATCCAATGAGGTAAATTTGACTTGGATCTGCACTGCATAACAAAGAGCACTGAATTCTCTACAAATTAGAAAAAATTTCTCACTGTCTTTTCCAATAGGTCACTGTCATCTTTCCTGCTCCTGCATAATGGCTAGTAATTCTGAGCCTCAATATTTCTGGAAAATCAGAAAGGAGAAAATCTTCTTAAGGCTATGAATTGCACCTTAATCCCAGAAAGAATAGGAGCATGCCCAATTGCTTTGTATAATGAAACAAGCCAAGTTATGCAATAAATGCTGCAATGTATTAAGTTGTGCCTTTTGACCAAGGGTACGTCCAGATGCCCAGTCATTAAAACCACACATATTTCTTATTTCAATTTACTTGAATTATTCAAAGTGTTCTGACCATTTCAAATAATTTGGAAACTGGAATAATCAGTAGTGACATTTGCTGGTGCAAACTGCTTTTTTTCTATTGATCAGCTAGTCAAGCTGATATTTACCTGACTTTATGTCATGTTCACATGCAACCAGTGAGAGCATTGTGGGGGTCATAGGGAAAGGGCTCACCTCTAAGGATGGAGCGAAACAATTGTCTGGAAGAGACCTCTATGAAGAATGACAATTCAGAAGCTCTATGTCAGTCAATTCAGGGCTGTAGAAATAAAATATAATGCTGTGCAAAATTAAATGGTAATGTTGATATAGCATGTAAGATTGTGTTAATACCAATACAGTAGTTGCTTTTCCTCAGGCCTACCCTCATAACTAATACAGGTCTCAGGATTTATTTTAAGCAAGAATTTCTAATGTGATTATTAGAAGTTTGGTTTTTCACAATTTTCAGCAACTGATGAAAATATGATGTAACTGATTTATAAATCCAGGGTTCAATCTATCCTTTTAAAAGGTTTGGCGTAGAGCCTTCTGGATTGATAAAGCTGGAGAAAGAGATTGAACAAGAAGAGACGTTTTCAACTCCTCTTCCTTCTCCTTCCCCTTCCCCAACAAAGTCACCTGGCAAAAAGAGCACCGGAAAAATCCTGGATGATGCAGTAAGTTTGTTTTGTTATACCTCTTAGAGCCTTATTTTGTTATACCTTTTTGAGCCTTATTTGTTACTGACTCCATACTAATAGAATAGAATGGAATGGAGGCATTGCCCAATTCCAAACTATCTCAGCGATGTACAAGGAAACCAAACAAAATACAATACAATAAAATTATAAAAGAAAGTGAATAAGGAATAAGAGGAAGAATACAGACATATTTTCTCACAGGATGTTAAAGGCTGATTTCTACCAATGATCGTAACAATAAGATTCGGAAACCTGGTCATTCAAGGTACAGTATATATACAGATTCAATTTTCAAATAAGCTGAAATATAGATATTGGAGATGAGAGACATAGTAATAGGATTCTAGCTACTCTATTCATCCGAGATCCTCTTCATGTGTTTTAAAACGCAAAAAAAGAGCAAGGGATTTATTATATCAGTAGATAATGCAAGTAGATAAATACTGTAGGTACCATATCAGTGGGAAGGTAACAGTGTTCTGTGTGCCTCAGGATATAGTCATGTTGTCCACATGAACATGGAAATGTCTTCAGACAACACTGGCTCTCTCAACTAAGAAACCGAGATAAACACAACTGGGCAGGGAAAAAAATTTCCTTTTAAGATTTTGTTCATTATTTAATATTATTAACTAATTGACATTGAATCAGGCCTCAATACCACTGGACTATCTAGCCCAATATTATTCTGTTGCTGTCAATGTGGGTTTGCATGGTACTTTACAGAGAATGAAGCAGGGGGTTCTGTGAAAGACTTAAAAAAGAGAGGCAGCAGAAAAAAAAAAGAAATGAAGTAACTTTGTTAACAAGAACAATAAAGTAGTTCCCCCAGCTAGTGGCATTCAAATGTGATGGACTTCATTGTTTATATGGGCTGGAGACATGAAGGCTTCCAATATAAGGCCAATATAATTAGTTAGCATCTCAAGAAATGTGCTTCAATGTTCTTTTAAGGAGGCATTGAATAGGATTTTAAAGGATATGATGTCTAATAGCTTGGTGTTCAGGTGTTCAATTTAGAACATTTAAAAAACAAGGAATACTTTTTTGAGATGCTGAACAGCTTTGAAAAATGGAAGGTGGAGAAGTAGAGGCAATTTATGTGGAGAGAGGAAGAGAGTCTGAGGTCATGCAGAGTTTTGAATAAGAATGACTAAGAGTTTATGATAGATCCCTATTTTGAATTTACCTGGCAGTGGTTTCAGGGTCTTAAGGTTTCCTCTTGTTTCTTTTCATTTCTCTAAGTCAGACTTGAAACCTAGGACTTTTTTCTTCATGCAGCTAATTTGGGTATTTATCCTAACAGAATATTACTTGCTTTTCAGTTCACAGGTCAGTGTTCTGTTATACAAGCAGCACACAATAAGCCATGTTCTAGAGAACGAACAGTTAAATGGGAAAGTAAGGATGACACTTTTAAAAGAACCTGTTTCTATGGCAACTCCTATATCGCAGGGTAGATGTGTAGCTACTCACCTGGGAATTAACTAAGCACTCCTTGAAAGCCCCTGTGCCACTTAAGAGCTATAATGAACAGATGGAATTTGGTGTATAATTTGTTGAAATGCAAACTTTCTTAGGGTCAGCACTTTTCCCCCTTCCTGTGTCTTTAACTTTTCAAGCTCTCTCACTACGGCTGTCAGAGAAGAATAGAGGTGAAGTTTGTGAGTAGCAATGAAAAGCCATTATTCTTGTAGGAGGGGGAAAAAGGAATGAGGGGAAAAAAAAGAATATAAGGTAGCCTTTCCCAACTTACTGCCTGCTAAGAATTTGCACTGTAAGTCCCATTGGTCCTGCTAGCATGGCCGGACAGTCTCCAGGAGATAAAAATGAAACACATCCTATCTAAAAAGTAACAGGTAGAAAGGTAGAGTTAATGTAAGTGATGATTCTTATGGTTTCTATCATTCGTAGAACAGCAACTGAAGAAAACAAAAATAAAGTTACCTAGACATTTTTCTGGTATGCAGAAGTCCCTATTCCACATAAGTAGAATACAGGTAGTCCTTGATTTGCAACCATTTGTTTAGTGACCATTTGAAGTTACAAACAGCACTGAAAAAAGTGACCAATGACCATTTTTCACCTTTCCACTCGTTGCAGTGTCCCCATGGTTCAGGTGATCAAAATCTGGACACTTGGCAATTGGCACGCATATATGACGGTTGCGGTATCGTGGGATCACGTGATCTTCTTTTGTGACTCTGTCAAGCAAAGTCAATAGGGAAGCCAGATTCACTTAACAACTTTGTCACTCACTTAACAACCGCAACGGTTCACTTAACAACTGCGGCAAGAAAGGTTGTAAAATGGGGCAAAACTATCTTGCTTAGCAACATAAATTTTGGGCTCGATTGTGGTTGTAAGTCAAGGACTACTTTTATGTATATAACTTTAACTGATCTGCTTCCCAGATCCAGCCACTTTCACCATGGTTGCTACTGTATTATTTTATGCTGCTTATGTGGATTTTCAGTTTTGGAGTGTGAGGTTAGATGTGCAGTCTGATTAGCCATTTACTTAGCCCTGCAGTCTGACTGAATAGGGTGGAGCTTATGTGATGTCTCAGGACATTCTCACACATCTGTCCCAAACACATCATTAATCTGGGCCAAAGCATTGAACTACTATAGCTATTGCCCATTTATATCACTCCTAAGTGCCTGTTCTGAAAATATTCCCAGGTGATCTTTTCTTCTCTTCCATTTACTATTTTTCGGAGAATGGCACTTACAAGCATCTTGAAATATATATAAAATGTGTTATATATCAAGAATAAATCTTATCTATGTGTTGTTAATGTGCTAGGAATGCCACTTGTAAAACAGTGACAGAATAAAGGGAAAACATTGCCATTTTTCATGGAAAAAAGGCCATTTAAAGAAAAAAAGAAGACCTTTCTTTATTCTCAGAGCAAATACTCCTAGAAAATGAGGCCTAATGTCAACAGTTTTATTTTGTAGATGAACTTGTTTGAAAACATCTGCGGACTTCATATTAGAATTTTTTTTTCTGTAGACAGAGATGAGTTTTTGAAAATAAATTGACACAAGATTAGCTTTAATGTTATGAAAGGGCATCAGATTTATGTGCCTAACTTTCAGAAAATCCTCAGTTTATACTGCAAAATGGCACCTTTGCCACAATATACATTCACATTTTGGAGCCCCCTATATGGAGGAATACAGATGATGAATGTATTCATCACATTATAAAATTATATAACTGTTTCCTTGCTTGGCTAAAAGAAAATAAAGAAACCAGATGAAATGTACAAGAGTCAAGCAATTATGAAGAATCCAAGATGATAAAAACCCCGCTCCCTCCCTGTGATAGCAGCAAGACTCCAGTTGAGTTAAGTTTAGGGCAAGTTTAGTTAAAGTGAAGTCATTGTTTATACTCGGCACATTTTCTGGCTGGTTAAAATGGAACTAATAAAATATGCAATAGAACATTTGTTTTGGTGACCTGCTTACATGGTTGATTGTATGACTGGCCGCAATTGAGAACAGATCACTGGATTAGCTCACCTTTAGTCTGATCCAATAAAGCTGCTTTTATTCTTATTATCTGGGAAATACATATGTTTTTTTTTTTAAAAAAAGAATGCAAGAAAGTTTAAAACACTATCTTTCTTTAATAGATTTTTTTAGCAACATATTTATCTTGCTCTCCATCTTCCTTTACACGTTGTTGAGTTATGAACTAGATTTACAAAGGTCTCTAGAGTATTACGCTGAAATGGATGAAATGTTGATGAAATGCTCCTTCATTGCTATATTTGACATGGACACACTGGATCAATTTTCATCATGGAACACTGTTTTATGTAGAAGTTATACATCTACGTGCCTATTGGCAGTAGTACTTGAATGTCAGATAAGAATTTAGTCAACTAAAACTTTTTTTTTGCTATGAAGTTTCTGTTCTTTCAGTTCATTGGAAATTCTACTTATACTAAATATTAGCACAGCTCAACAATGTTTCACCTACTTGTGGTTTCTAAAATGGTAGAACCCAACATATTGTGAATTTAATGCAATTATATTATATTGGACATCAACGGGAAGAATATGCAACACAAAATACTTAGACAATATGGAAAGCTACCATTGGCAGTTTTTGTTCTGACACAGTTTTCATAGTTACTTAGTTTTTGAAACAGTTATTTTTGGATTATGTCCCCCCAAAACTCAGCATCAATGCTTCATTAACTGATGCTTAGATATAAAAATAAGTATAAAATTATGTGAAAAAATATATCTTCATACTGTACTTAAATGTCAAAATTGAGTTCCTGCACTTTAATACTATAACATTACCACATCCATATACAGCTCTGATTCTCATGGATGCCTAACATGATAATGATGTATATATAACAAAGCTGGGCAAATTCTATTCTTGGAGCCACATGCAGAGGTCGGATATAAAGGCACTTTAAAAGACTTTGCTATGCTTCCCATCATGAGATGACCAACAGGATTACAAAAGAAACATTTGAGTGAAATCATTAGCTGAATGATTTCTTCCTGAAATTAATGGCAGAAAGCCTAGCAGCCTGATGTCTGCTAGCCAGTTGGATCATCTGAGGGTGAAAACACACTATGTTCAGGAGAGTCTTGAATTAATTATGAATACATACCTATGTATGTGTCTCAGTGTGTATAAAGTTGTCATTGTGCTCATACATGCTTTTCCCATGTGTACATAAGTATTCCCCAACCCTTGAGGCTGAACAGGTTACATTTTGGATTTCAATTAGTGGTAACTCAGTTTTAACCATTTAAACCAGGGGTAGGCAACCTTGGCTCTTTTATGACTCATGGACTTCAACTCCCAGAATTCCTGACCATGGCTGGCTCAGGAATTCTGGGAGTTGAAGTCCATGAGTCATAAAAGAGCCAAGGTTGCCTACCCCTGATTTAAACTAAGCATATAAAACCAGAGACATCCACAGAACAGAACCCCAGGACTTTTAGGACTTTCTCAAAATAATGAGCAGGAAGATCTTTCTCTCCATGTAGCTACTGTGATTTAGGATACTTTGAAATAATTCCAGAGGCAATATTTAATAAACTTCTGTGAACACCTTCTACTGGAAAAACTTGAATTAAAATAACTAATTGCATGGTTTTTTTTTTAAATCCACATTCCTGAACAAATGGCCAAGGATACTGTTTATTATAAACATTAATAATACAGAATGTAATGGCACATCATTTTTTTGGATTGAGAGGCAGAGATGTAAATAATTTTTCATGTCTTATTAGCAACAAAATTGGGGTAGTTAAAGTTCAGGGTTTGAGAAATCTGAAGGGAAGCTATTGAAAGGATGCAACAAGTTAAGTATTACTCATTTTTGAATGCCACTTGGCCTCTTGTTCTAGATGAAAATTATGGAAGAAGTCAAGATGTCAAGAAAGTAAGAGGAGATGATGTAATCAGATTATAGAGTAGTAGATGAGACAATTCTAATTCACTTCCCATTTGATAGCCCTCTTAGCTCTTTCCAGAAGGCCAATGGATGCATCAGACTAAAATGACACACAGAGAGAGACTTAATTCTTAACTCGCCTTGTAATAGGAACAAAGCAGAGTAATGGTATATTAACTATCTGTATCCAAAGAAGAGGTCCTGTAACTCAGTGGGTACACCTATTGAATGTCCTGTTTTGGGAAATGTAGGAATGCGAAGACTATAAATTCAGAGGATCTACAATTCAGAAAAGTCTGGAAATTAGTTCCATCTCTGACAGAGACTGGATATAATCTGAAATAATGGAAGAATAATGCAGAATATACATTGAAATTATAACTTTTTTTTAGGTCAAACATATTTCTGAAGACCCACCTTGTAAATGCCCTAGTAAATTTTGTGTGGAGCGCCTTTCACAGGGAAGATACAGAGTTGGAGAGAAAATCCTTTTCATCAGGGTAAGAAAAAGCTAGTATTCTTTCTGTGAAGTGAAATATGGTAAGTAAGCAAATGAGTGAGATAAATGTTTTGTGACCTGTGCTATTATAAAAAGATATGCAGGAGCATATAAATAAAACAAGCCTACATTCATGTGCTCTGTCAGTGTTGAAGGGGCTGTGAGCAGGATGTCATCTCAGAAGTCTTACTTACTGAATACTTGAATCCCCTCAACTAAGATTTGTTCTCATACCCAACCCATTACAAGACCCTCACTTGACACATCCACACCTGAAGCCCTTATAAACAGAAGAACACTGACACTGACATCCCTAAACTCTCCTGAAGATGTTACTTAGCCTGGTGACAAAACCAAACCACAAGCTTGGAGACTGAACCTTTACCCTCATCCTATATCCGAGCTACAGATATTCACTACTATTTCAAGATTTGTTCTCTCCATACAGTTCACTGAATTCCTCTTTCTCCCTTTTTCCTCATTCTTTCCTTCTCTCTCCACCCTTCAATCAGCTCTAGTCTTGGGGGAAACCTTCAGGGCCAATCTGTATTATTCATATGAAAAACAGTCTGAAATAAGGCTCTAGTTCAGATTATATTCTCAATATGATTTTTGTGATTATCAAGATCCACACACTTCTAGCCATATTTGCTTTTAGAACATTGTTTTCTCATCAAAAATCCCAGCGTCAGCCAACAGCAAACTGCTTACGTATTGTTCACAAGAAAGTGACAGAGACACATATGTCTGGGTTCAGTTCAGGGGAACTTTTCTTTTACTTATTCATCCATTCATCTCTAATCCATTGTTGCAAGATATTCACTTCTAGATCTCACTATGCTTGTGCGTAAAGATAAAGATGAATTTGAGCCAATGCCTGATGACCACATGAATATAACCTTATGGTTTTCTTGGCACTAGCTCAAAAATGATTTGACATTACATTCTTTTTCTTCCCTTCCTGCCTTTTTGAGTTTTCAGTATACCCTATAGACTTGTAGTCTTCTAAATTGGGTCCACAACTTGTGGGCCACAGCCCACTACCAGACCGTGGCCTACTGGCTACTGGGCTGCGGGACAGGTTGGCCAGTGTGCACATGTGTGTATGAGCACTCACACCCTCTTGCACTAGTACTGCCGCTATGCAAACGGGGCATCGCATGGCAAAAATGCGGTGCCACGTGGCAAAACCAGGGCGGTGCTAGCACCCGTGCAGCAAAAATGGGGCAGTGGTAGTGAGTGTCACACGGGTGCTCGCACCGCCCCGTTTGCATTGCGGGTGCTCATGCCCTGTTTGTGTGCACGTGCACGAGTGTAAAATGCTTCCTCCTCCCTTTCCCTCCAGTCTGTCAACCGAGAAAGGTTGGAGACCTCTTTTCTAAATGTTATCTACCCTGCTTCTGAATGTGGACAAGTTAGTCGGCTTCTTCCTACTATGATGAGTATCTTCCATTTTTCACCTGATGGGAAATAAAAAATACTATTCTTTCCTCTTGGAAAATCTGTGGAAGATTTATTAATTTTTTAATATAATTATTACATTAATTAAATAAATAAGCAAATTAAATTTATTTATTTAATTTATTAATTACTAGAAGTAGCATCCTATAACAAGATAGAGATAGGTCAAATGTGAGCAATCAAATAATGCAGACTGAAACTATGGTAAAGGAAAACATAGAATATAAGGAATGAAAATAAAATGAATAAAGGCAAAACCATATATTTAGGCTCCAGTTTCAAAGTACTTTAGATATGATGTCTATGTCTATATGATGATATCTTCAGTAGTTTTTAAAGGACTCATGATTGCAGATTCCATTTCCCTTGTTTATTTGTGTTTTTATCTTTGTGTACGAATACATTTTAATATACATGATACAGGGATATACATGATACAGGGCTATGTATCTTGTCTGTCTGACAGTCAAAGGAAAAATAATGAATTACTTTTCAAGTTTCATACTTGTGTAGTCTTTCTGGGGTTTCGTGATTTTATGTTTAAACATGCCTCAGACTTGTTTTGGTAATAAACATTGTAAGGAATGTAATTAATCTACTCTAGCAAATCCCAGGCTCAGATGGTAACATTTTCTTTGATTTCAATTTTTATGGATTTGTTGTAGTCTTCTGAAGACTACATAGTCTTAGAACAATATAGAGCAAAACAAAGTGATATAAAAAAGATCAAAGGTCAAACTAAAGTACAGGTATTAACAACAAATGGAAACAATGAATTTTATTAATGATAGCAATAATAAAGCATTAAGTTATTAAGAGATACGTTTTGAGATTAGAAGAGGTCATAGCTCATTCACAGAGCAAATATTATAGAGGCAAAAGATCTCATGTTTCATTTCAGGTAGGACAGTAGAAGAAATCCAAAGATTTATTTTCCATAGTCCTTTCAGGCCACATCTTCATATCTGAAAAACAATGAGGATCCTGTCCCCATTTGCTAAAAATCCTGCTGATGAGATTTATGAGGAGGTAGTCTACACAACCGTATGGATGTCTCTAGTAGGAAGGAGTTTTGATGCACATGTAAAAGCTTCTACATGACTTGGACCTTAGTAATCCAAGATTTCAGTTCATGTGAAAGGATCGCCTGGTGGAAGCTACTTCTCAATTGCAGATAGTCATCCTGTTTCTAAAAGTTCATGGAGGTCTATGTTGCAAATGAATGTATCAGCTGCTTAATGCTTCTTGAGAGTGAAAACAGGCTATTGGAATGTTAAGATCTATGTAATCCTTAACTCTAAACCTATTTCATTTTCAATGGTAATGGAATTTTCCCATGTATTTTACTGTGAACCACAAACAACTCTGAATGAAAATCTGTCACTGATGCTTTCCTTAGAAAACTGCTAAGAATCTATCCCTAACATTAGATTTCGGCCATGACTTTCAATAGACCTAACACTAACACTAACCCTAGTTTCATTTTCAATGCCAATGAGATTTTCCCATGTAATTTACTCTGGACCACAAACAACCCGAACAAAAAGTTTTCATTGACCCTTTACTTAAAAAAGTGCTAAGAAACTATCCCTAGCATTAGATTTCAGCCATGACTTCAAATAGACCTAACCCTTACCCTAACCCTTACCCTAACCCTAGTTTCATTTTCATTGGCAATGGGATTTTCCCATGTAATTTACTGTGGATCACAAACAAGTCCAGAATAAAAGCTATCACTGACAATTTCTTCAGGTAACCACTAAGAATCGATCCCTATCATAAGATTTCTGTCATGACTTCAAGCAGATCTAACCAGTGGTGGGATTCAGCCGGTTCGCACCACTTCGGCAGAACTGGTAGCTATTTTTTTGTGGCCCAGGCCAGAATAGACTTACGGAAGCGGCATCCACACAGAGAAATGGTTGTTCACATATTTGAATCCCACCACTGGATCTAACCCTAACAGTAACCATACTTTCATTTTCAATGCCAATCAGATTTTCCTATGTTATTTACTCTGGACCACAAGCAACTCCGAATGAAAAGCTGTCACAGTTGCTTCCCTTAGAAAATGTCTAAGAATCTATCCCTGCCGTTATAACCAAATCCCTGTGTTATAACCAAAAAGTGTTGGATTCTGACCAGCTACTTTTCATCAATCTTGCTGAGAAAAGTGTTGCAAATTTAGAAGGCAGTTTGGAGTGCAGTGTAGCTGTTCTTGGACAATTGTTGATTGGGAAAGTTCATGTCCTGACTTGGTGCTTTTATCCATCAGTTATACTTTGATCTTCTCCTGGGCTTTGGCAGCGTACTCTTGCATGCTATTGTCTCTTTGTGCACCTGTGCATTCAGATAGACTGTGTGTGCTTTATTAGACTGAGCATTCATCATCTTGTTCATTAAGCACAATATCCATCATGATCACCAGAAAAGGTTATTTCCTGGGCATGCCTGCAAAGAAGTTCCAATGTCTTCAAATGGAGTTTCTCTCAGATTCAGCAAACCTTTCAATTTCTGTGTATCCAAAGTACCCTCCCATCAGGCTGTGCTTCTCTTTTCTTAGCAGATGAGAATAGGTTAAGCTTCTAATAAACTTAACAATGACTGAGGTGAAGGGACTTGTTGCTTCTGGCATTCTGAAAGCTCCGATCTGGTGCAAATTGACAGGTCTGCATTACTGGAAAGGGATAATGTAAATCTGTGTTGAAGGTGTATAATGCTCTGAATTCTTTATGTAGCCACTCTAATCCCTATAATACAGAAAGTAGGTACAGTAAATGGATTTCATATATGGGAGTTGCCTACATATTTGTCATCAGCTTTATGAGTTCTGCTTTTGATTCTTTCAAAGTAATCTGGCCTCTCAGAGTTAAATAGTGTGGCTTCCTGAAAATAAAGAGATGGAAACAAGCTTCATCCATTTAATTTCTTTATTCCACTTTGCTACTGAAAATGCTTGAAAACGATCAACCTTGATGTAACTTTTTATAAATTATGGCACTGAATGTGTAACTCTTTGTATACCAGACACATGATTTGTATCTTTAACTAGCAGATTTTTAGAAGGATACAACCTGGGCAAAGATGCCCATGTCTGGGCATAAACACTGGAAATATATTTCTTGTGAATGGACACGTAATTATATTCCTCTATTATATATAATCACAACTATGGACTATCACTTAAAGCATCTTCAAGCCCATATGTAACCTTTTGTATTAATATGATCCATAAATTATTAGATTACTTTCTATTTGCTTTAATAATTAGATTAATTCCTATTTAATTAGGATTAAAGTAAAAGATGTAGGGGTCAAGGAATAAGAGTAGAAACTACTTACATTGAAATTAGCAATAGTAATGGTTAAGTGTGAAGGTTTTTCAAATATAGAAATATATAATATGATTTTAAATTTACAATCTTTGAAATTTAAAACAAAATTCAAGCATTGTGGTGTTTCTATGGCTTAATTCAATTTTCCCAACATTCATTAAAATATCTGAAATTTTCATCCAATTTTTGGAGAAAGCTGTGAATTTTAGCAGGTTCTTATAAAAAAATGAAGTAAATAAAATTCTCACTCATGTATTTTCATCCAAGATGGTAGAGAGTTGTTTGCCAGCATGGCAGAAGAAAACTCATAGAATTGAACAGTATATGAATACATAGGAACATAAGTTGAAAATTTGAGAATTAAGCATTCAAAACCTTTTACACAAATGGACACTTAGTTAATTTTATTTTTTTCCCCATATTTTAATTTTTAACAATTAAACTTGTTTTCATTCAGATGACATTTGGGGAATTGGATACATTTTTTTTTTATCAAAGGTAAAGATAATGAAACTTGCATTCCTAGGATGTTTTTAAACTGTATAATTTCATATCTTACCCTGATATATAGCAATATATTTTTATAATTTCAGAGATTTTAAACTCAAAATAAAAGATCTCTGTGTAATTCATGTTTGGATAAAAGCAGTACATTGTCCATAAATCAAGAGGAATGTTTATGTAAACCACATGTTATAGACTATTTTTTTTATAAAAGCAATGAAATTCTGGTATAGACAGGAAAGAAAGATGATATTTCATGTCTCATTTTGTTGGTTGGACGGTATTACATACATCGTAACCTCTTAGTATTTCATTCAACATCAACCAATTTGATATCAACTTCCCCCCAACACACACTTAATCTTGATCAGTCTATTTACTTTACTACATGCTCTCCAGCCAAGAATGTGTTTTAAATTTACAAAGCAAAAGGAGATTCTAAGAATCTCTTCAACAATTAAGACAGTAATCTCATCCAAGTTATTCTGAGCAAAAGGCACTGTTGCCGTTTCTTGTTCAGATGAGGTATTCCTTGTTAAGAATCCCATAATCAGCTGCCGTTGTCCACTGGAAACTATCTATGATCTATCATTTGCTCATACCTATGAAACGCTCCTCTTTATACATTAATAAGCAGGCATATTTCAGAAGAAATAGTAAAATTGGTCCACTGTTTTCTCTTTCTGTCCAGTTGAATAACCATTGGATTTTTTTTTTCTCTTTGTTATTGCTCACTTTAGGATTTGATTAAACAAACACAAAACAATAAAAATTAGTATGATTGAACAATAAGATTGTACACTTTATTATTTGGAAACTGCCTTCTGGTTTTATAAACAGATCAGTATTAGGTCTGCACCCCAGTCCCTCCAGATAATTGGACTACCATCATCCAAACCACTATGTCTTATGTATATTTACACGTCCTTCCTGCAAATGATGGGGAAAATATCCAAGACACTATCTTTATAGTAAACATTTCTTTTCAATATTATTCTAAAAAGCTTAGTGGAAAATTAGAGCATAATGTTATAGGGAGAAAGTAGCTATGTTTGTTTATTTGTATGTTTATTTTTTTAGCACATGTGTGGATCAGAAAGTGTAAACAGAGCATTCATGAAGAAAATGGAATTTCTCTTTTTAAAATGCATTGTTTTAATGGCTCCTTGATTTATGGGATTATCATTAGCAGAAATCTTTGACCATTTAAAGAACAAGATATTGCAGACATTTATTCTGAAAGGACTCAATTACATGACCACCCTCTGAAAATACTTCTAAAGACAGGACATCTCAAAATTACATACAATCTTTGCAAAGCATTTCAAGGAGAGTTGGTAGTATGCTGCCATATTCCCACTGACAGGGAACATTGCATTACTCTTTATCTTCTAGTAGAGATGCTCAGTGAGAGAGTTTTAGCCAAGGAAACCAGCTAAAACTAGGTCCTTGGGTTGGATCAAACTTGAACTGAATCACAATGATTAGTTTTGGATACAGAAGATATAAATGTCTCCAGGGGAGCAATGGATATGGTGATCAGGTTTTATGAAAAAAGATTGAGAGAGTTGCATTACAATTAGCATATAAATAAAAAGATGAAGAGACAGTCTCATTTCCATCTTCAAATATTGGAAAAGTTGTTGTATAGCTGATAGGAGCTGATCTGTAACAATATATAGAAAGGGAGAAAAAAGTTAATTAAATCTTAGAAGGCAAAAGCATTTCCAATAGATCTTTAATGGATTCTCCTCATTAATTTTTTCCCAGCTAATACCACCTATCAGAATAGTATAGCAGTAAGTTTCGATTAAATAATTCCATTTTACAATCACAAAAAGTGTAAAAAATATTAAGCATTTTAAAGTAAGTACAACAATGAATATCTTACAGTGTTTTCAGGGAAAGTTATTGAACCAGTTATTTTACTTACAAAATATAAAACAAAATTTAAAAATAATTCCAGGGATCAATTTCCAGGAAGAATTGCATTTCCAAATGATGAAGCACTTCAAAAAATGCTGGTGATCAGGAAGATTATTGCATAACTTTCCTTTTGGGAATATTTCAAAATCTGGACATTAGTATTTAATATTAAATGTATTGTTTTATGTTATATATAAAACTATTATATTTTCAAGGGAAGCTAATTTTGTAAAATGAACTCTTTGCTGGGAATAATTGAGCCTAACCACACACACACACAAAAATACAGGATAATAGTTTAGCAACAAAATATGTGAATGTGAAGCTTCACATTATAACATGGGTATTACTTTTTAAGATAAACAAAACTGTGATATCATAAATATATTTCAATTTCTACCATATCAGTTTCTTTAAAAATACTTCAAAATTGCCTTTGGAGTGAGGTTTGTATTCTCTCTCAGAATTTTTAGAAAATTATATTTTCCAAAGTAGGGAGGATTTTTGCATTACAATTTTTCTGTGTAAAAATGAGATTTTCACTCTACCCTATTCCTTTTCTCCCAGTATTTTTTAAGATGGGTAAAGATAAAAGTTTTCACATTAATTTATAATATGATAGTTATTATTTTTACACTATGACTAAGTAAACATAGCATTTTCCTGATAGTACTGCAAAGATGTTCCAAAGGTGCTTTTTTCACGAGGCAACTGGACTTTCTTGTTTTTCTTTGAAGACGTTTCGCTTCTCATCCAAGAAGCTTCTTCAACTCTGGCTGGATGGTGGGGAATAGAAGGATTTATACCCATTGCCCATCATCCAGTCAGAGCTGAAGAAGCTTCTTGGATGAGAAATGAAACGTCTTCAACGAAAAACAAGAAAGTCCAATTGCCTCATGAAAAAAGCACCTTTGGGACAATTATGACCTGGATGACTGAAAATCTCCATAGACATACTGCGGAGATGTGGTTTCTATAATGAGAGTTTACTTGTTATGGTGTAAATACTCCTAAATCCTAGAATGTCTGTTCTGAAAGAAAGGCAATCTGGAAAAAAAAAAAAACCATAGAGACAGTTTGGTACAGTGGTTTAAGACTTCAAACTAGAAAGCAGGATGCACTTGAGTTCTAGTCCTGCCTTAGATAGAAAGTCTGTCACTGTCTCACAGCCCTGGGAATATGAAAACAACAAGCCTGTTTTGAAAAATATTAGCAAGAAAAATGAATGGGCATGTCCAGACGATTCCCAGGAATAAAGAAAAATGTGAAGGAATATTTTTTTTAAAAAAACAACAACTTTTTTTGGGTGCTCCCTCTTGTGTTTTGTTAATGATATCTCATACTGAGTCCGGTGAGGAGAAGGGCGGGGTATAAATTAAATTATTATTATTATTATTATTATTATTATTATTATTATTATTATTATTATTATTATTATTATTATTATTATTATTATTATTATTATTATTATTATTATTATTATTATTATACTGAAAAAGAAGTCTTTAAGCTCATATACATGCATCCTCTCCAAATCATTCTTGTTATGCGTAAGAATTTCTGATAGACCAAGTGGGTATTTGATCTATTTTCTATATCATCACTGAAACACTAGGAAAAGAAAGATGGACTTTCCCATTCAAATTTCTGTTCCCTCAGCACGAGTGTTGGCAACAGACCCTTTTGGTGAACACATCATTATTTACCTACTGGTGCTAGGCTGATCTTTGCAATTGGTTGGCGTTGACAATGTGATGCCTCTGAAATCCTGGAAGGGAATCCACTATTTTCCACTTTAAAAAATTAAGAAACATAGATAAAATATCCAGATTTTATGCGTTATCCCTGTTCTCTCACGTGACTTTGCTTGAGCTTTTGGAAATTTTATTATTTTCATCTCTGTTGTTTATTCCACCCTTAGCATTGCCTGAAATCACACGGTAGTATCTAATGCTTGAAAATATTGCTGTTTCCTGCAGTGAACTTATATTTCTCTTACAAGCTAATTGGATACCATGAAAGGAGTAGATGTAATCTAAGCACTTAAATGTGTTTGTTAAATGTGTTAAATTTATAAACTTAAATGCCAATTAATAGGAGGAAACAGAGGAAATGTAAACTACTTTACCCATTTTAAGTCAGCTTTACTCAGGAACTCTCAGTTTTAGGTAAAACTCTAGACAACACAATATCGTTGATATAAAAGGTTTTGATATCTTGTTATCCTATACATTATTATAACAGGAATATTTTTACACTACCTGAAAAAAGCAACATTAATTTTCATGTTGCTTGAATTGAATTAAAAAGATAAGACCTCTGCAGATTTTAAGTGGAGTGAACTCCGATGATAAATGTGGACTTGCTTGACTCTTCCTTGGTACTGCCATGGTTTCC
This sequence comes from Protobothrops mucrosquamatus, assembly GCF_001527695.2. Classification (NCBI taxonomy): domain Eukaryota; kingdom Metazoa; phylum Chordata; class Lepidosauria; order Squamata; family Viperidae; genus Protobothrops; species Protobothrops mucrosquamatus. The sequence continues at coordinate 130,210 of NW_015387656.1, forward strand.
CATCAAATATTTTGTCCTCTTACTTAATAGCAGATCAGAATATGATCTGGTCCATTTTATGAATAATTAAACTTGTTTTTCAAACTTTCCATTATTAAGTCTGGCTGCACAGTAAGACTGATATTTGGACTGGATCTGGCCTTATTGTTGTATCCACAACAATGTGAAATTACAGCTGCCAGATCTTTAGCTGATGTTGGCCTTCATACACATTGAGTTCTTCCCAAAACAAAATCTCAGGATTTTGTAATATATCAACATAGAATATGTGCAGTTCCAAGCAGCATGGCCCTTTTGTAATTGACAAATTACAAAAGTTTTATCAAAATGTAGATTTTCTAGTTGCCATTCAAGACTTTTTTGGTATAGCACCCAGTGTGCTGATAATCACTGGTGTAAGTATTTCAACTTCGATTTTTAGACCTTGATAGTGAAAGGAATAAGGAATAAGCCTATGTTAGGCTTATAATAATCTCATATAAATGTGCCCAAATTCCCTGCATTAATCAATGAATAATTGAAGTTGGAATGAAAAAGTGGCTTGTTAAAATGAATATAGAGAATAAGAAAGGTTTCTTTTCCATTTGGCTCATTACTAACAGTAATATGGTATTGGCATTATGAATTAATATGCAACAGTATGTGTGTTTAAAAAAAGTTAAATTCAGCCCATAGTCTATTAGCAAAGTAAAATAGATAGCATACAATAAACAAAGAAACTACATGGACACAACCACAGGTTTGTTATAGATGGTCACATAATCAGTCAGATGTTTAAACAAGGACCTGGGAAAGGCAGGTGTTTGATATTGCATGAGGTATCATCGTAAGGTAAGTTGTTCCAAATAAAAGCTGCTCTATGCAATTGACTGATGGTGGTTTTGTCAGTGTTGATGGACTTCTTATCAATTTGCCAACCTAACAATATTAAACACTTACTTAAAATTGATGCCCCCCTTTGTAAATATAATTACCAAATGCACCGGTAATTCATATAAATAATTGCACATTTGCTAGTTGTCTATAGCAATAAACACAACGTTTTTGTCAGAGGTAAACAATTTTACTTTTAATATTGTGTTATGACTTGGTTGTTATTATACATAGAAAATTGTATCTGTTGTCGTTGATTCACCAGCTAACTTTGCATTTTATGGTTTGAAAAAAGATTTCTGATTTATGTATCCATAATGTGAATGAGCAGCACTATACTGTAAGTTTAGATCTGAAAGCAAAAATGCATGAGACTTGTAGTTTATTGTTTTTGTATGACTTGGATTTCGTCCAGTTGACTTTACTTTTTTCTTGACTGATTTTTTTTTAAAGTTGTTTTTTTAGAAACAACACTGCAATTGTTCAAACTAATTTCTTGTTTTGTGTAGGCAGTTACTTGTTATGTCATGTCACTTGCCATGATTTACTAAGAGGAGAGGAAAAGACTCATATAACATTTTGAGACATGTATAAAAAAGCCTGTTTCTCAATTTCCTTCCCCTCCTCCTCTTTCTCCAGGGTATATGATTATAGCAAGCCAAAAAGTGATATCATGCCTTGTTCATGCAGAAAGTGTACATTAGTCCCCAATTCTCTCTGGAGCATACGTGATACCTGTTATTTATTCATTTTATTTATTTGATGTTGCTGGTTTTAATAATTTTAGAATGAATGAAACATGCCCATTAACAGATGCATAAAGAAATTTTCCAAAGCTGAAGCAGTTCTTAATTGATATCTAAGAAACAGTTAGATTCTCAGGGACTGTTTTAACTATAAGTACTCCTAGATAGACATTAGTTTTATATAAAATAAACTTGCCTACACATCATTCAAACCATATATCACATGACTCTTTAGTTGAACCTATTCAACTACCTTCAAGACATATGGGATGAACTATTTGATTTTGTATTTTCACATTTTATGTTATAAATGAATAAAACTAATAAAAAAGACATATGGGATGAAAGCAAAGATCAACAAAGGCACCTATTGAAGCTAAATTTAAAATATATTACAACAATGAGATGCTAATTCCAAATTCTTTAGAATGAACTTTAGTATGGTTCAAGAAAATTATATTTTTAAAATGATTGAGATAAAATTCTGGAGAATTTCTGTTGTTAGTTATTAGTATTTTTTCCCCTTACAAGGTTATCAAAGTCCATTTTTCTGAGATAATATCTATTTATATATAGTTTATCTCTTATCACCTAAATAAAACAGGCCTGTTTAGAAAGAAGATAAAAATAACTAGATCTAAAAAAATGAAAGGGGTTTAGTAGAAAGCCAAAGGTTAAAGAGATGTTGCACTGTATCAGGAAAGAATAGGACTCAAAGATATTCAAATGGAAAGTACATTGTGACATATTTTTTTTTGTATTCAGTAATGGAAGAAGCACTCTGCCTATGAGGTTTAGTTCTAATTGTTTAATAAATAAATAAGTCCTGAAATCTGAGCAGTCACTATGGGGTTCATTTCTCTCCCCCCCCACCCCAAGTTTTGTGCTACTCATAATAACCCATAAATCTTTCTGTGCAATCAGAGCTCCTAGAAATAAAAATCATTTTTTTCTTAGAAATGTTGGTGAGCTTCATCTGGTTCACCTTCCAAAATAATCTTTATGCTTTCAGAAGTATTCATCTCAAAGGAGATATAAACTAGAAATTTCCAAATTCTCTTCCAAGTTGGACTGGATTTATGAATTTAGAAAAGGACCCACTTGTGATGTTTCTACACTTCTTTGTTTGGGCAGTTGACTTGAGTTGCCCTAGCTAAAACTGGTGATGAAAACCTCCTTGGATTCAATCCTTTGGCTGGGAAATGGTATATACATTTGATAAATAAATCAGTTCAACTAGTAGGGATTTATTTTTAAGAAACATCCAAGATTCTGGTATTTCTCACATTTTATAAACTAGAGGTGAACAAAAGAAAGCTTTGCTTTTGAAGACCTGATATTTTTCCACAGAGGTATATTTGCTTTTGCAGGTGACTTGTACCTGCATAGTCTTTCAATCCTTTATGGACATGCATGCATGCATGCACAAATGCATAGAGAGCCTGTATGATCTAGTGGTTAAGGCATCCATTTCACAGGGCTGTTGTGAAGACAATAGGAGGACGGTTAGATACATTAGCCACCTTGAGTTATGTATAAAAATAAAAAATCAGAGAGAGAGAGAGAGAGAGAGAGAGAGAGAGAGAGAGAGAGAGAGAGAGAGAGAGAGAGAGAGAGAGAGAGAGAGAGATGGTAGATATAGGTAAGCTAAAATGCACAAAGAAAGCTGAATAGTACCCATTGGAATGGATGTATTAAGTTGAAATCGACAGCTATAGAAACTGAATTAATAGAAATTAATAAATAAGTAGAGAATGGATAGTCTCAGGATGGCTAGGGATGGAGCATGTGTTGGGGAAAAGGAGAGGTAAAAGATTTGGCTGTTCCATTAATATATGAATGTATTAATTAAGTCACAGAGGAACTGTATGCTAGGATCTTCTGTTCTTTTGTACCCTATTAGAACTGAGATGGAGACTATGAAACTCTCTCTTAGGAAAGCTACTCACCAGATATTTTTTCCTGTCAAAAGGCCAAATTCTACACCAGAATCCAGTTGCTCACGCTGAAAGGAAATAGAAGCATAAAAGCTCCCAGATATTCTGTTACAACAATCAGTATTTTTCTGGCATTTAGAGCATATTTCTGGTCCAAACACTTTGCCAGAGTCTCCTTTCTTTTTCTTTTCTTTTTTTTTCATTTTTCTTCTGGTCATCTAGTTTAAAGAGAAAGATATAAAACTGATGAACAAAAAGGCATCCAATATACTCAGATTTCTTACATTAAGGATTTCAGCAAAGTTTTTTTAAAGTGTCTCCATGCACACGGCAGGCAAGATGGTTAATTCTAAATGCAGATCATTTATCTTCATATCACCAACACATATATGTATAAGATCAAAGCTATATGACTTCCATATCTTCATATTTAAACAATGTATTTTGGAAAGGCATGAAATTTCCTTTGCAAACTTTTGGTTTTATATCATATATAAAAATACTTCCATGAAAAGTTACCACTACAGCATTCTCATTAGCTATTTCAGAATAGAATCACTTTGCAATTTATTCATTAAATGATACAAGGGTGGAATAAAATAAAGTTCTTCCTCGTATCTCTTAGTTTCCTGAGGCAAATGTCTGAATCCTATAAAGGTGATATAATAGAAGTAGAATTGATTTTTTTTTAAAAAAAGTTGCAAGCAAATAAGGCTACTATTCAAAAGCAACAACACAAAAGTTTACCAAATATATACACTGTAAAGTGGTTTCCCCCCCCCCTATTGAACAACAGTGGCTATCCTGTTTCCTACCAAGCTATCATAGAGGGCACAGATCTTAAGTTACAGGAAGGCAGATATCAATTGAATGGTAGGAAAAAGTTGCTAAGGATAAGAGCCACTGAACTGTGGAGCCCATGCCAGAAGGAATTGATAAAAATGTATATTTGATGCATGCTTGTCAAAGATGCTTTAATTTGGGTTCTTGAACTAAGGGGAATAGAACTTGATGATCTACAGGTAGTCCTTTCCACCTTTATGAAGTTTAATAATGTGATGTGTTAACTGATTTGCTTTTATAGGCAGTCCTCATTTTGCAGCCACAGTTAATGACTGGCAAGTTGACTGTTAAGCCAGGCAGTTGCTTATGATCTTGCTTCAGTTTTCCTTTGCTTTTAGAGACCTACAGAAGTGGTAAATATGAGGATTGGTCATAACTTTACTTTTCATCACTGTTGTAAATGCAAACAGTAGCTGTACGAGGACTATCTGAACATTTTGTCATAGTCATGTTGAATTTAATTTTTATCTTACTTCGAACCAGCTTAAATACAAATTTTGATGTGGAAGCAAAATGTAGTCTAAATGAATTAAATCATATAGCGCACTACTGAAAGAATCTTGTTGCTAGCGCTTAGCAATCTAATGTTTCTTATTAATACATCATCAGAACTGACCATGTATCACATACATGGTATCTACACAAATGAAAGTGGTACTTCAGATCATGACACGGCAGGTCTTTTTTTAAAGCTAGGATCAGGAAACAAGATGTATCCTCTGTAACCATTTTAATATAAATGCATGTATTCCAACTCTTTGTACCTACCAAGCATTTTTTTTTTTTGCTACAACAATAGTTCCGCGCCTGTTTTCAAAGAGAGCTTCATTTAATCCTAGCATTTGTCTCCTCAAAGCCAGCCTCTTCCTACAGAGGCGTTAGACCTGGTCAAACAGCCAGTGCTACCAAGAAGCTTTCAGAGTCAATGAAACCACTGGTTGATGACTCCAAATCAGAAGAATGTCCAGGATGCCCACCAGACTGTTTCAGGGAAAGCATCCCCAGCCAATCAACTGTCCACCAGTACATAAACACACCTAAGAACACGCGAGAACAGATCACAGATTGTACAAACATACTGGCTTTTCACTGACTCTTGTGCACCTAAGCTAGTTTTGCTTAGATTAACTGGGTAATTAGTTTTTCAGAAAGTTGCAATATGTAACCCTGATCTTGTATCCCTTTGAAACTGTGATACAGTGCAGTTAGATTATCTTTAGAAAAATATATGGATATTTCCCCCAGTCTTTTTCTCTTGTTTACAATTTAAAAAGGTTTCCGAACCAGACCTTCTAAAAAGCTACAAGGTCTTCTAACAAACAAATCATCCTCTTTATCTCCTAGAAGAAAGGAAAAAGTGATCCTGCATTTTTCTCATTAATGTTTTATATTTTCAGGGAAATTTATGCAGGGAGCTTTGGCAATTTATCACAAATATTGAAGAGAAGTACATAAGTACAGGGTTCTTCACAAGAGTGTAGCACAAAGGCCCCATGGTTTCTGGGTTGGGGTTGTTTTTTTTTCATTATTCTCACATTGCTAAGCAACCAAGGTCACACTGCTTTGTATCCTGTGCTGTATGTTCTGTCATTTTTAAAGCTGCTTGCCCCCCTTTTCTTCAAAAGCATTGCCATTATTTGGGAGCAGAATTAATGGATTCTAAGGATGTGATGACTTTCTCAGATCATTCTGGTTTTCTGGCAGGGCTCTTCATCCAAGCCAGGGCAGCTGAGGCACAGCTAGCTGGAGAGTTCTCCCTTACGAGGTTTAATTAAAATTTCTAGCTAGTTCAATCTGTCATTCCTGGTTTGAAAGCTTTGGTTCCTGCAGCCCAGAGTGGTTCCAGTGCACATTTGCAATTTTGATTTATATCTTCTTCAAAGCGGCCTTCACATGTATAATCCTGAGTGACAGCCAAATATATCTGTACAGTGTTTGGGCCAATTCTAATTTGAAGCAACTAGTTCAACACAATTACTCCCTGCTTTGTTCTTCTTGCAAATGTGTTGTGGGAAATGGCTTTTAGAAGTGTACAGCGGGCTCCCAATTACTAAATTCGGAGCATTGACCATGATTTGGGAAAATGAGGATGGAAAAAACCCAAAATAAGTATTTTAAGCCTCTCAGCCCCCCCCCCGTCTCTCCCTCTCCCTCCTCCCCCTCTCTCTGTATTATATCCCTACCTTAAAAATCAAACCATTATTCATAAGCAATGGATCTGGCTGGATCTCCAGACTATAAATCAAGAACAAAAACCTAGCTTTTGCTGAGGTTGGTTCATATATAGCTGTGGGGTGGGGAGGCTCATTGCTTAGCTAAAAAAAAAAAAAAGGAGAAAGGGCTTCTCGTTAGTGGCCCTTGCATTATGAAATGCTTTATCTCTTGAGAAATGCCTTATAATGACCTGCCCCCCCTGCCCCGCCCCGATTTTAGAAATATCTTTCAAAGGCATTCACGAGATTTGAGGGCGTCGCGTTGCAGCGGTGCGAGCTCCAGCCTTTCCTTCAGGCGGGCGAGGCTCACCGGTGGCACAAAAGGGGCAGAGCTTATGGCCCAGCGGTGCGAGCCTTTCGTCCCTTATTTGGGGCAGCCTTTTTATCTGGATTTTGGGAGGAGGCGATTTTAATAGCTAAAGGGCAGCCATTTGGTTTTATTTTGATTCTGTGTTCCTCTTTTGTCTCTTGGGTGGTGAGAAAGCCTTTTCCCTTCCCGCTGTTGGTAGAGTGCCTGGGGTTTTGTTATATCCACCCATCCATCCCATTTCTACACCTACCTAAACGACTCGTTTGGGGTTATTTAAAAATGCTGTTAAAGAAATGATTCTAAAGGAGACTGTCCCGAAATTCCCTCATGAAATTGGTGTAATTGATATGGAATAAATATTCACAAACTGCAAATGGCTACAGCATACGGCGAAAGATTAATAGAAGAGAGTAATATCCCAATAAAAAGCAACACTTCAGCGGCGCATGTCTCGAACACAGAATTACAGAGTTGGAAGGGACCTTGGAGGTCTTCTAGTCCAATCCCCTGCTGGAGCAGACCATAGGAATGTGGCCGTGCCTAACTTGGGAAAAAATAATCTCCAAGCAACTTGCTTTGCCTCCTACTTATCTTACTGTGTTGATTGATAGCTGCCAATTTTTTTTTTTTTTTTTAAATCCTCCCCCTCCCCCGCCCTTTCCTTCTAGCTTTGGTTTAGGATCAATAGATACACCATAGGAACGAACGTTTTGAAGTTATGCAGTGAACACTCAAGACTTCTGGGATTTCCAAACCAGGTTCAAAGATTTTTTTTCTGTAATAATTAATGAAATATATATTTTGTTGATTCACTTTCAATGAAATCTTTATTCTCCTACACAGGTTAGTGTGTGATGTCCCGGATTAGCACACATTATATACAGAGCATGCCTGCCATCTAGTGGTAGATGTCATATTTGCAACTTGTCTGACTTTCTCAACTATTATTTGAGGATTTCCAAGCTATTAAATTGGTTTGCAGAACTCGCCAATTATTCATTTATGTAGTATTTGCACTTTATAGTGATATCAGGCCTAGCTCATATGTAGAAGTTTTAACTTATATCTCTGTCTAAAGTACTACATTTTATTTGAGGGCAGCTCTCTTTTGTTATATGAATGGCCTTTCTTTCTTCCCAAAGTATCCTAATTGAAGACATATCAGATTAATAAAACAAATAAAGCTATTTCTTGTTTTAGTAAATCAATTATTTATTTATTTTTTATTTTTCAATTCAAGCCAATCTAATTCACATGCCCAAATATCTATTAAGCCATCATTCATCACCTGCATTTTTTCTGAGTAATGTACTCTATTTGGATTCTCTCTCTCTCTCTCTCTCTCTCTCTCTCTCTCTCTCTCTCTCTCTCTCTCTCTCTCTCTCTCTCTCTCTCTCTCTCTCTCTCTCTCTCTCTCTCATAAAATTTAAATGCAATCTGGAAATATGTTATTGCTATATTTTAAAAATGTACAAAAGGGGTGCTAAATACATATGCAAATTATTTCACACTATATACTTGTGTATAAAAATGTACAAAATATTCATTCTGGTATTTTGTTTCATGTTTCCCAATCAGCATACCAATGTACCAAAAAGTGATAATACGGGCTTGTGCTTCAAAAAAGTCATCCTTAGTGTTTTGCAATAGCATCAATTCTCAATTCAGTCTTAGCAAAGTCAAATGAAACTTAGACAGAATCAAAATCAGTTCACCAGATATGAATTCATTAGTCCCTATGTGAGCAAAGAAACATTATCAATAGGACTTCAATCCATCTGATTGTCTAATTGTCTTTTCAAAGCAAAACAGAGTTTTCACAGACAGTGGATTTTTTTTATTTGTCCAATCATTTCATACTTCTACAGTACAAATGAAACTGGATTTATATCAATAACTAACATATTTGCATTAAAGATGCTATGTGCCAGTCATGTCAACTAATCTTAATTCTACCAGGTTCATACAAGGCTTCTTCCATTGCCTTTTCTTCTTCAAAAGTCTTACTACTGTAGTTGCTCACTTTTTCATTCCTTGCATCTGCATTCTTTCAGCACCCATACATGTATGATTCTGTCTTATATTTTATTATATGTTTCTTAAGTATTCCATTCCCATTACTCTCAACCTACTTGTGGCACCACTTGTCCTTGATGGGCTTTTAATGGATGTGCATGTTTTAGTTTTCTTCCTTGAAGCAATGTCATTTGACAGTATCCAGAAAGTGTACCTTTTCCACTGCAGTGCCTGTTCTCTGGAATGATCTTCCTCTAACTGTTCTGAAAAACATTTGACCCTGACCTTAATAGCCTTCAGAAAGGCATTGAAACCCTTGTTCCTTCCATAGGCAGTGGGACTAGGATGATTGGAGTTCTTGCCTGGAGGGAAGGTAAATTTGGATATACTCCTATTTCTAACCCTAGCATAAACAACTTGGATTTCCTGCATGGGGTTGTCATTCTTTTCCTTATGTATTTGTTGCCTTGTTATCTTAATGTTCCAGAGTAATTTACAGAATTGCTGCACAAAGAACCATGGAAATATGTAGAAAGAGCGTGTGTGTGTGTGTGTACGCACGCGCGCGTGCGCGCCAACCTGGGATATAGTATAATAATCTATTTTGTAGTGTGTAGACTTAGCTTGAAAATCTTGGGTAACTCTTGTGGCAAAATATTTTCAGGGACTATTCTGGTGTGTAGAAATATATAATACTTTTGGCACAATAGTATGGATACAGGGCAAAGATAATTATGATGCTGTTTGATTAATGGAACTTTTAGGAACCTCTGTAAAGAATTGTGACATTTGAAAAACTCCAAATAAGGACTTCATAGAGGAGTCAAGTTATAACATTTATGAAATTTATCTATCATGGAAGGAAAATAAAAGAAAAATGTTTTTTTTCATTGATCTTGCAAATGATTTAAGGAGTAAACCCATGGTGATTTTTGGAATCACAAGGAAATATACTGTCCCCAAAAGGCAACTATTTAGGGAAGAGGGTTGAGGAAGAGGTCATGAGCTGAAGATTTGTAGATTAGCAATTTCAGGACCATGGACAGTGTCACAAGTGCTGATCTAAAGATTTTCTGATTGAATTCATTGGTTGTGTAATACAGGGCTTTTCAACCTTTTCACCCATTGTACCATTTTTAGGATATGGCAACACCTGAGTACCACCAGTCGCCTAGCAAGGTGTCAAAAACTTGATGACCAAAAAAAAAAAAAAAAAAGGAAAAAAGTGATAAAGTACAGGTAGTCCTCGACTTACAACAGTTCGCTTAGTGACTGTTCGAAGTTACAATGGCACTGAAAAAGTGCCCCCCAAGCCACAGCCGAGCAAGACACCTGCCTGCCCACCCAGCGGCACTCTTCCTCCTGTCCGAGATTTTCATTGTTGTGAGCATTTTGGTTGAGGATTGGCATTGGGGGTGGGATGGGCGGGTGCTTGGTTTTTATTCCCCCGTCTGCTGGGTGGTTGCAGCAGGTTTTGGTCACTTCACATGACCCTGGGACACTGTGACCGTCATAAATATGAATCAGTTGCCAAGCATCTGAATGTAAATCACAAGACCCTGGAGATGCTGCAACATTCCAGCTGATCGGCGCTTCTTCTGGGCTCAGCAGAAGCGTCAGGATCAGTGCTGCTTTCCAGCTGATTGGTGCTTCTTCTGGGCTCAGCAGAAGCACCAGGATCAGCGCAGAGCTCCAGCTGGAGCCTGGCACTGATCCTGGCACTTCCACTGAGCCCTGACAGCCCTGCAGCTCCAGCCATCTCTCGCTCAGGCTTGTGTGGTGCTGCCACTGGTTCAGCTCATTTCCCTCCCCCACTACCACTTTTCTAGGATGGTTGCGTACCACCTGCCAGGTGCCAATGTACCACAGGTGGTACCCATACCACTGGTTGAAAAGCCATGGTGTAATAGATTAAGGGGCAAATTTCTCAACAGTGACTAGTAACATCTTATTTCGGTTAAGGGACCTGGGGGGAACTCCACTTCCACAAGAACTGTCCCAAATTATATTAAAATGCTAACCTTTTTTTCTTTCCAATTGTTGACTTTGTCTGGAAAGATATCTACACACTAATATTTGTTCGGAAACAGTCTAGGTCTTTTGCTTGCTGGAGAAATTCAGAATACAAAACGTAGAACAGAAATTCAGAAACATTTCCCTAACAGATCCAGGTTGGTGGCCTTATATAGGAAATAATCAAAGAGTGGCTCTTTTCCCCCCTTCTCTCTTCTAGATTGTTGTTAATGATGATGTATTTGAAGGTTCTTTGTTAGGAGCTATGATATTGCATTAACATGTTTCTTCTGATGACATGCAAGTCAGCTTTATGACCTTGGGTTTGCATGTGACTAAAAGAGAAACGGGGATTTCCTAATGCAACAAAAACAGTCTATATTTTAACCAAAAAACTATTAAGAAAGGAGCACTAATAATAATAATAATAATAATAATAATAATAATAATAATAATAATAATAATAATAATAATAATAATAATAAAAAAGTTGGAAGGGACCTTGGAGGTCATTGAGTCCAAGCCCCTGCTCAGGCAGGAAACCCTACACCATTTCGGACATATGGCTGTCCAGTCTCTTCTTAAAAACTTCCAGTGTTGGAGCATTAACCACTTCTAGAGGCAGGTTGTTCCACTGGTTAAATCATTTCAGCTTGCCTCATATAAAGCTTCCTTACAAATTTAAACATAAGGTTCTGACATTTCACAAATGGATGCAAGAATGTCAACATTACCAAGATATGCTTATAATTACAATGACTATCATGACTTTGGGAATATGCTTTCAAAGTATCACATTTTAAAATTCCAGATATTTTCCCCCTAGGTTGAAAGATGACCTCTAAATGTTTCCATTGATTAATCTCCTCCAGAGCTTATGAATCATTCATATTTTCCTAATTTGGCGTGAGAATAATGGCAGTTGTTTCAGCTTGAGAATTTTCCTTAAGGTTAAGACTGTTGTGCTTGAAATTTATATTATGTTGCTGTTGTTATAATTAATCCATCTCATATTACTATTTTATATCTCTAGTTAAGGATTGGAGGATTATACCAACCAATAAATCAAATGTTAGGCATATCTGAATTGCACGTGTCCTATAAAACTCTTTAGTTGCATTGTAATTGTGTAGTTGTCTTTAACTGTATGGTTTTTAACTGAATTAGCTGCTTCAAGTTTGTAATCCCCCCATTGTTTTATTTAATTGAACGATATCAACAATAAATCAATATACGTGAAGTTCTTGAAGAAATAAACTCATTGATTGTAATTAGAAGATTAAATAAATTTGGGTTCACACATGTTTCCAGTCTTTCAGCTTTCCTAAAATATTTACAAAGTTTTTAAAAATAATATTAAAGATTATAATTGCAATTGTAAAAAATTAATATAAACTAAAAGAAAGAAAAGAGTAGAAATAGTAAAGGAAAAAGTGCAATGGCAAAGAAAAAAAGAGGAAAATTAAGAATATATGAAGAAAAGAAATATATAAAGAAGTGACTTCTAAGTTTCATCATAACAAGTATAAACATTTTAGTAACTTTTTACCAGGTCTTAATTTGCAAGCAATGATCTAATCATTCTGTCTCATCCCACCTCTTAACTATAAACACATTCATAAATATTGTCATTTCAGTCCTTATATTAACAAAAATCTATTAAGAATTACCAGAAATAACAATTTAACTACTGTATCAAATAAACCAACTTTATATTCCTTCATTTGACTTTAACTATCATATCTTTAGTCCATTTATGTAATGTCATAAAGTTCAATTTTTCTTTATTTCTTTTTTATTCATTCTCCCAAGATTCATCCAAGCTTTAACAAATCTCTTTTGTAAATCCAATATAAAAAAATTATCTAGGTCCAGGACACTCTTGGTTTATTAATTGTAATTCCATTTTGATTTTTAAAGCATCAACCAATTTATTTTGTATGTCCAATTAAGCATTTTTCCCCCATGTCATTCTTGTAGCCTGTTATTTGTAGATCCACTTTTGATGCCATTTCTGTCTTGTCAGATAAAATTTGTTCCTCTTCTGCCATTTTTTCTGAAATGTTATTTGGACACAATCCATCCACAATCAGTATTGACATTGTTGATATTAACTTCTGATTCCATTTTCAAAAATATCCTGCAGTATTTCCAATTGTTACAATATAACCTTTCCAAAATGTTATAATACCTTTCATCATTCTGTAGTTCTTAAGCAGGTTTATGTATTCTTCTCCTTTAATTAAAAACTTTAGTTCCCTCTAGCGTCCAGTTGTTGAAATTGTTATCTCTTATGTATGTTTAAAACCAATCGAGTTTCTCAGAGGAAGGATTCTTTATAATTAATTCTTTATAATTTACCCATTTGAACTTTTCAAAATCTTAATTATCCTTTTGCTGTTTAATTCATTTTTTGTAATTAAAATTTTCTTTCATTAAGGATTGAAGGCAGGCTAATCCAGTGTTTTTAGACTTGTTGATTCAAAGATCCCTAATAGCTGAAAAGTAGTTAATAAGCAATTTCCTACTTGATTAGCAAAGGAAGTGTGCAAACTTAGTATTCCTTAGTATTCCACAAGATGAGCTATTCCCTTGCAAGATGAACAATTCTTGTCTTCCATGGCTCAAAACCTACTAGAGATTGCTGTCTTGAAGTCTGTTCAAGAGGAGCAACTGTCTGGAGCATTTTTGTAAAATCTTCATCCTCCCTTTGTCCAGAGATGTTTGAAGAGCATGTCTTCAGTCCGACTTTTCTTACTCCTGAGGTTTATTCAGTGTTTTATCCAGAATATTTATTAAACATGCAGCCTATTCAATTTTACTAGTGCCGCAATTATTATTATTTTTTCATTTATATTTAATATATACAATATTTAAATTTTACTTTTTTCTGTAATATATTTTGGCTTGTCACATTTTATTTTCTGATATTGGCTTAATTTGCTTCTTTTGGCATCAACAGATTTGGGTGATTGACGGACAGTGATAATTAATTGCATACATACATCTTTAACTTCCCAAACAAACTGTTGTCATAATTCATGAAAAAAGCTAAGTCATTTTTATCTTCAAGCCATCAGGAATAGGCAGCCCTCACTGAACAGGTTTTCTACTACTTTTGCAATATTTACTCAGAAGTAGAATGCAGCCCTTTCTACTGTGGAACAATAAGTGTGATAGTCCATTTTAAATCATTTATATTGCTAGTGCTATGTTATTATGGAGCAGGTTTCTATTCTGAGGTAGCTATTTTGCTTTCAGGTGTCAAATTAATATAAAACAAGGGTTTGGTTAGTTTACTTTCCTGCTCCTAAAAGATCACTTGTATTTTCTGTTGTTGAACTACCCTGTTTAGTCCTTATGCTATAAGGGGTTTTGAATAATTTTTGATTTATTTTTATTCAGTGATTCTCATAATACTGTAGTCTGAGAACCTACCAATTTTTTTAAAAAATATTCTACTTTAATGGTGCCCAAGCCCAAGATTATCAAAAGGGATATCCATTGTGCTTAGATACCCATTGTTCTTATCTGTCTGTGCTAGAGACTGTTCAGAATAGATCTTCAACTTTCTTATAGAGAAAGTAAACAGGATAAGATATTGAATATGGCTCTCTGTTTTAGCTATCATTAACGCTTGAAGCTGCAATGCAGCATCTTATTAACAACAATAACAGAGTTAAGATGCTGTTACCACATTAGTGACTTGGTCATCTAAATATTCTTCTGAGTGTATCTTTTGGGCTGATCAAATAGGTGTATGCCTATCTAAAAAGAAAGATTTGGCTTTAGTGATTCCTATAGGCTAAGCTAGGGGTGTCAAACTGCCGGCCCATGGGCCAAATGCGTCATGCCGAAACAGCACCCACCCCAGCTCCGGCAATGGGGAAAAAGTTGCGATACGTCATGACACGTCACATGAGGTTGCGATTTTGACACTCCTGGGCTAAGCTATTCCAATATTCTGTTCATGACATGGTCTCTGAAGATACACCAGAAACTGCTTCTAACTCAGAGTGCTTAAACACAAGTCCCTCATTATCATTCTATTGCAACTGATTCTCTGTTTGCTGATAATAAAGTTGATCTGGTTTTCCAAGCTATTTAGAGGACATGACCTCCCCCTTACACCTTGGCTCATCAGTCGGCTATTTTTTTTTTTTTTTACAGATACTTCCACAGATACCTTTGACATCAACAATCCATTCCTTTCTTTCCATTGTGCATAAGTGGGTTTTGGGTTGAAGTTTGGGCACTTGGTCTCTAAAAGGTTCACCATCACTGGCTTAGAAGGAGGTTCATAAGTTAGTTATTTCCCTAGAACCTAATAACAAGAAAGAGCACATGAATCTAGGTTTGGGGAGGCAATATCTCAAGAACAAAATTTATATTTTGGAGTAGATGACCTCCAAGGTCCCTTCCAACTTTATTATTATTATTATTATTATTATTATTATTATTATTATTATTATTATTATTATTATTATTATTATTATTATTATTATTATTATTATTATTATTATTATTATTATTATTATTATTATTATTATTATTTTCTTGCCACATATTAGCCCAGAATTGGATACTAACAATAAGTTTAACAGGATTATGTACAATATCAGGCCCTTTCACTTCTCAACAGTTGATAAATGTTAATGCTGCTCTTCGGCTGTTTTATGTTTCCTTCTTTTTTTTCATTCCTTTTGCTAATTTAGATGCTGCACAACAAACATGTAATGGTTCGTGTAGGAGGAGGATGGGAGACATTTGCAGGATACTTGCTGAAGCATGACCCCTGCCGAATGCTGCAAATATCCCGGGTGGATGGCAAAACCTCCCCCATCCAGAACAAGTCTCCAACTATCAAGGACCTGAGTCCAGACAGTTACCTGGTGGTTTCTGCTCATTACAAAACCAAAAAAGAGATTAAGTGAAATTGCCTTCTCATTTTTTTGCGGGACTTGGTATATGTAGACCCACACTATTCTTCATGTGTAGTCAAATTAGTTGATGCTTTGAAAGGACTTCTGGACTTAACATGCAGACTGGAAATGACAACCCATTTCATGGATTGTTGAGCGGTAGAACTATTTATTTCTAGTACTGTGCCTTTTCTTAGCAAGTTACTCTTGGTAGGTTAATTATGAAAACCAGATTTTTTTAAGACAGACATATTTTTTAGCCTAATTATTACTCTATGAATGTACTCGTAGGTTGATTAAAACAATATGGCTCATGTTAAAAAAAAATGAAATGGTAGAAATTTGATTGAAAAAGCAGTAGGTATGATTCCCAATAATTTGCCACAGCAAAGAGTTATATTCAGCTTAGTAGGAAAAAAGCAGGGCTGGGGAAGGATAATGTAATGGGAAAAACATCTGTCTTAGGCCTGGAGAGCTAATAGCATAATAGACAATGCCAGAGAAATATATTCGAATGGCTTCACCTATTTTGTTCAAAGAAAAACAGCTCTTTGTTTGTGAATTATATCACGTACAACTCCATTGTTGTTTGTAAAACATTATTCACGGGTTAATATTTAAATATGTGAACAGCCAATTTAATTTCCTCAACACATCAAGACAGGTCACTACAGATTAGCTGTATGTATCAAATTGATGAGTTTATTCCAGGCTGACTCGCATATTAAAGGAAGCTGATCTATACACATATTCATATTAAACGAATGGGACATTGTTTGGGAAAATATATACTTGCATCAGGCAGACCCATATCCATAAGTAACCGCTGGGTCAATATGATAGCCCATCTACAAAATGAAATTAAAAAGAAATAATAGAAATCCTCTGTAAATGAGAGGCCAATGCTTATTTTGTTTATTCATATCAGAAAGTAGCTTATGCTGATATATGCTGTGAGTTTGTCAATTATGTCTACCTCTGGCATGTCTCAAATAATGTCAATATTGCTGGAGGCTCTAAAGCAGAATGACAAGCCCCATTTGGGAGCTGGTTTACTGAAATAACAACTTTCGCTCCATTCAAAACACAACACTAATGACATGGTAAAAACACAACAAAGATTCCCAGAAAGCCAGGATTCATGCAGTAGGTAGATCACAAGTTAATATTTTAACTACGTTGACAGTTGCAAGAAATAGATAAGAGCATCTTTGTATTATTGAGCTTTTAGAACCAGCAGATGTTTTGAAATTACATACATCTGTGAAAAATTAACGGGATGGTTTTAAGTTACCAATTTCATTCAGGATTGTTTTTCATATTAAACCTCAGATACGTACAGACTGCTGACCCAGTGGGATACTCTCTCCTTCTGAATTCCATTATATTTGGCCATACCAGGAAAAAAAATGAAAATAATATGTGCTATTCTCTGTAGATAAATAACAGGAAGGGGATTGCCATATACATCTCTGTGATATATGCAAATGCTGGGGTTTGGGTTATATGTTTTGCTAATTTTCCTTGACTATACTTGATAACTTTGTGCCTTGCTAGGAAAAAAAAATCATTGTTCAATAATTAATTGAATGATGACTGTATAAATGATGTGATAAGCTGAAATCACATGGTGTATTAGAAATAAAAATACTTTAAAAAACACTTCTAGGAACTCATTTTTTCTAATAATAATAATAATAATAATAATAGTAGTAGTAGTAGTAGTAGTAGTAGTAGTAGTAGTAGTGATAGTAATAAAGTTGGAAGGTACCTTGGAGGTCATTTAGTCCAACCCCCTGCTCAGGCAGGAAACCCTATACCATTTCAGACAAATGGCTGTCCAGACTCTTCTTAAAAACTTCCAGTGTTGGAGCATTCACCGCTTCTGGAGGCAGGTTGTTCCACTGGTTAATTATTCTAACTGTCAGGAAGTTTCTTCTTAGTTCTAGGTTGCTTCTCTCTTTGGTTAGTTTCCATCCGTTGCTTCTTGTCCTGCCTTCAGGTGCTTTGGAGAATAGCTTGACTCCCTCTTCTTTTTTTATTTATTCATTTGCAACATTGCAAATGAATAAATGAATGTAATGAACTTTTTTGATTTTTGCACTTATATATAAACCAAGTCTCCAAAAGTGATGGCCCTATCCATGAGAATAGCCATGATACAGCACATTTTTGTCACCACTGCTCCAATTCAGTTAAGACCTTGAGAAATGGATAACTCAGCATTTAGTTGAGGGGTTAGTTTTTCGTTAGGCTTATTTGAAAAGTTGTTTTTGTCTGTCCTAGACCTTGGGGTGGATTTCCCAACACATAAAGAATACAAAAGTATTCTTTATTCTTTATTAACACTGATGGTGTTACTTAGTTAGGGTAATGAAATGTCTGCAAGAAAACAAGCAAGCTCAGAGAGAACCCCTCATTACAAAAATATTTGTTGTGAAAACTCCCTTACCACAAAAATAGCACTGAACAGCCCAGCAACCAAACAGAAGAAGAGGGCCCCACAGCTGCCCTGGCAGACCATTTGGAGCCAATCGGATTGCTAATCTCAACTATGTTTATCTTAAGGTACTTTGTGATTTCATGTCCATGTGGAATGTTGGTACATCACGGAAAACACCACTGTTACATTGGTGCAATAGGTGGAAGCTTGTCAGAGGGAAATGCAATCTGGAAATAACGTGGAATTTCCTGTCAGTAAGAACAATTAATCAATGCAACAGCTTGCCTCCTGAAGTTGTGGGTGCGGCATTGCTGGAGGTTTTCAAGAGAAGATTGGACAACATCATGAAAATGTGCCCCCCCCCCAAGAAATGGTTAAGTGGGATAGCTGTGCTGGAGCCACAAGGCTACTCAGAAGAACTCAATAATAGGCAATGCTCAGGGAACCAAAAGCAGAGAATCACATTTGAATGTACTGTATAAGTCACGGGTGTCAAACTCATGATGTCATGTGACGTGTCGTGACTTTTTTCTCATTGCCGGCAATGGGGTGGGAGCGGTTTTGGCGTGACGCATCCGGCCCGCGGGCTGGCCGTTTGATGCCCCTGGTATAAGTAAAGCCAGATGCCTTATCACATTTTAGAAGTAGAGAATTATTTATAGGATGGAGGCTGCAATTCAATTTTCCCAATTAGGGAAAAGGACCAAGGGAGACCTGACAATATGATGATCTCATCATTGATCTTAAGGTTGGAAATTGACATTTTATCTCATATACACCTTACATCACTTTTTTTTTTACAAAAATAATAATAATAATAATAATAATAATAATAATAATAATAATAATAATAATGATGATGATGATGATGATGATGATGATGATGATGATGATGATGATGATGATGATGATGATGATAAAGTTGGAAGGTACCTTGGAGGTCATCTAGTCCAACCCCCTGCTCAGGCAGGAAACCCTATACCATTTCGGACAAATGGCTGTCCAGTTTTTTCTTAAAAACTTCCAGTGTTGGCACATTCACCGCTTCTGGAGGCAGGTTCTTCCAAATATGCAACCAAAATTAGTCCTTTCACTAATATTACATCAGGGTGCTTCAAAGATTGTAAATTAAAAGCTGGACAGTACTTGCAGCATATGACCTTCAAATTGCTCATCCATATTTTAGAGTAACTGCATAAAGCAATTTACTTGCAATCAATAATTAAATTACATATTTGGCCCAGCACTAGACCAATAGAATGTTATTTTAATATACTAGGAATGTCTATCAAGGGGTGCTGTTTATTAAGCATTCGAGTTTTCAGGGGAGTAAGTGTTAGAACCAATTTAGAGTCACTAGTTTGTGAGATGAGCTATGTACATTTGAAAAATAAATAAAAATTACTGTTTCTCAGACAAGTGGTCATTTGGTCTTTAATACATTGACAATCTACTAGGAAAAAATGGCATAGGATAGATAGCATGCTGTGAATGCGCCAATCCTGGAAGTTTTTAAGAAGAGATTGGACAGCCATTTTTTCTGAAATGGTATAGGTTTTCCTGCCTGAGCTGGGGTTGGACTAGATGACCTCCAAGGTCCCTTCCAACTTTATTATTATTATTACCTTTTGTTTAAATGCTGTGTACAAACCCCTCTTTAGGAGGGTAGAGAGGTTTTAAATCAGACCAAGTACGTTTTACCTCAATTTTATTTAAATAGATCTTTAAAATTTTATTTTAGTATAAGTTGGTTTTTGGATCTTCCCACCCACACCAGACCTTAACCCAAGTCAAGACACAGTCCTGTCACAATGTGGTCAATGTGGAAAGGTTGTAAATGAGAGTTCCCCTACTAGTTCCAATAAAGCCAAATTTCTAGATATAAAAATGACAGCAGGAAAGGAGACAAGGAAAAATAACAATTGTACATAAGAGAATTCCAAGTAAAATCAATAGGCAGTTTAGTCAAACTGCTTCTGTTTGCTTGCCTGAGATCTTGGTTTATGGTCATGGCAAAGGTTATGGCAAAGAGAGGTTGGAAAGGGAGCATCTACACCATGGGTGTCAAAACTCGCCACGTCACGTGACGTGTCGCGACGTATCATGACTTTTTGCATTGCCAGCAATGGGGTGGGCGTGGCTTCGGTATGATGAAACCGGCCCGCAGGCTGGCAGTCTGACACCCCTGATCTACACATTCTCCTAGGCAGCTTATATAAAGGCCTTTATTGTTTCTCTTCTCTTTCCACCCTCTTTCAGGGTTTAAGTCAGTTTTATATGTAATTGAAAAACAGTTGTTTTGCATTGACCGCTGTTCTGTTCAGTGAAGGACAATGAGCCATTGATAATGTCCATCCTCTAGCCAGCAAATGAGAAATTACCTAGAATAGTGCTTCTCAACCTTTACAATCTTCATAAATCCATTTCCTAAAAGTTCTCACATAGAATAAAATTATGGATTCAGGAATAATTCTAATCTCAAAATGGGACTTTAATCATGGTTTTGCACCATTTTTCCAGAGGGATTTTCTGCATAATAAAAACAATCTAGAGATGGTTCAAACAAAATTGTTATTGGTACATTGGTATTAAATTAACAAAAGCAGTAAAAGAGAATGGTATAAATGCCCATTTATCATGAGATTTTAATTGATTATACTTTATTTAATGCAATAACACTATAATGCATAAAGATCCACGTGGGCACCAAATAATTTATTAGGTCAACTAAGAGAAAAAATGCTACTGTTAATAAATGAACAAATTTATCATAACCCAGTAACTGGAAACAAAATAAAAAATTTAAAATGGCACTATTATTTCATAGGACTCTAAAGAACTTCAGAAATAAATTGGAAAAGATGCATTTGAGCACAAGAGTACATCTGCTTGCAAATCTTTAAACCTGCCACATCAATACCTAGCTAGCCTCTGCAGCTGCCTCATGATCCAGGGAAATGGTGTGGCTGCTTTAAAGAGATGCAACAGATACTACATTAATGACACTCAAAGCACTGCAATAATTTAACAGCTTAAATTTCAGCTAGTTTTATTACAATGAAAGTATGAATTCCTGAATTCCCATTAAAATTCTTTAAACACTTAATACTGGATTTATATGCACAAAAGAGAAAGAGGAAAGTATAAACTGTAAAATATGAAGATTTCAACATTTTTTTTAAAAAAGAAGTAATTGTAATAGATTAGAAAACATCATACTTTACTGAAAAGGTTAACTTAACAGCAATCCGTTTTAGCTACAATGATTTATATCACATTTTAAGTGGGAAATTTATTATTAGCCAAATTTTTGTCAAAGAGTCATTATTTTTTCATATTTGTCTAGGATGGAAAGAGGAAGAATCAGAAAAAAAATAATTCATTTGCACGTTTTATTCTCTCCGACATATACAGTACCCATATGTACAACACTTGTTATTACTTTTAAATATATTTCTGAAGCATTTTTTTTTTCAAAAAATCAGTACCTATAATATTGGGAATAAGTAAGAAGCAACTATCTTTATTTCTGATACAAAGCAAGATAAACTGCACCTTCATTTCTCTCATAAAAGTCGATACTACTCCTTGCTTAAAATTCAAGATGTGTGAACACTTCCTATATTAGTTTAGAAGTTCAACAAATTTACTGTTTCTTTCCACATCACTTCCAGGTAAACTGCAAAGGGTGTTATGGGAGAATAATCACATAATATGTTTATATTTATTCCAGTATGTTAATACGAATGACTATATAAATATATTTTTACACTGGATGTAGATGCAGAATAATATCCTCCAACCAGTTTTTAAGAATTAAAAAAGTAATTTCTATGAAGAAATTTCATCACAAAGAAGTAGGATCATATAGCTGTCCTTTCATGAGTTTTTCACACCCAAGTGGTAAAGGAGAACACCTGTAGGTATTCTTTTCACTTCTTATTTTAAAAAATAAGAGTCCAGTATTTTGGCCTGTATTTTTGTAAACCCTGCACATAGGCATAACACGTGTAAAACTAAGACACAAGGATAGGGATTTTTTTACCTCATGGCAATGCAGCAGTTAAATGTGTAACCAGCAGAAGGCACTAAAGCTTTGATTCTGAAGTTCTTACTTTTAAAACAAGCCTGTTGGTTTCAGGCATTTAATCCACTGAAAGGGATTCAAGGATTGTGGAGTGGATTGAACGGAATCATACAAGTATAACATGGGGATGCTGCAACGGTCGTAAGTGGGAAAAATGGCTTAAGTCATTTTTTCAGTTGTAGCTTCAACTGAAACAAATCAGTTTGTCAACCTTCAAACAAATGGTTTTAAGTGAAGGATTACCTGTATATATATTTAAAGATCATTGGAACAAGTATAACGGGGTAAGAGGGCAACAAGTTTAACAAGGGGCACTTTGGAAAACAGAATTGTTCCCCATGATCACAAAAGCATGAAAATGTCATCTGTTTACATTCGTAATTCCCATAATTCACCCCTACAGTACATTTAGACATGCAGCATTACACAATAGGGCAACACAAACAGGAAGTGATTGGTTTAGGGCATCTTTGCTGGATATTGTGAAGTTTTGTTTCATCCTTAGTGCATGTATGTCAGCTACCCTGCTACAATGGCAAAATACTGCTGCATCTTCAGAGGCAAACAGCGAAAGCTAGACAATTAACAAGTTTGATTCATCTGTAGCAACTGGCAAGTTATTGGCAAGACGAAGCTTCATCCTTCTTCATTCTGAAGCTGCTCAGTATTTTATCCAACCTGCCACTAAAAGCAAATACACAGAAACAAACATTAGCTACTTTTTATGTGTAAGGACATTATTCAATTTTTTATCTGTGAGCATAACCTTGTTTTATTCCAACCCTCGTCTCACCTTCCCACGTTACTTTTAGATTATGAAAAATCTTCCTTAAATATAGTATTTTGAAAAAAAGAAGAAGCAATAATGCTTGTTTTCTAATGCATTTGAGTTTTATTGTATTCCAAATAACAACTCCAGACCATGAGTATATGTAAAGGAAGCAAATGTATATAGTAGAGAAAGAAAGATAAGTTGTTGTGCAAGAGAAGTAAAGATTTATGCAGCAATTACAATGATCACATTTAAAATAAAGTCTATGTGAATCCGTCACACTTATATACTGACATTAGCCTAGCTATTTCAGCTTTAAATGAAATTCCTATCCAAAAAAGATGGGAGCACTCCAGAACTGTCCCAGCAATCTCACACTTAGTGTTGATAAAAATTCTTGGTCATCCTGATAGAATTGTCTGGAAGTGAAATGTCTGTTAGTTTGAAGAAGCTACTTGGATAAGCAGCAAAAAGTTTCAAACCAAAAAAAGAAAAGAAGTCCAGTTGCTATGACTCAACTTCCAGACATCTCTAGCTCGAGACTCTACCTCAAATTTATACACAAGAAAGCAATGATCTTGCCAAGATAATTGATCAGGCCATCTTATGCTATGAACATGGTACCGGACGTGTGAATAGGGCTTAAGGCACCAGGAACCGATTCCACTGAGAGGTTTTTCCGCAGACCGGAGGGGGCGTGGTTTTGTGTGCTGCCTGCATCCTGTGGATGGGGCTTTACTTGTTTGTGCGGACCGGTTGCTGGCATGCCATGGCCCGGTACCGGTCCACAGACCGGGGGTTGGGGACCCCTGGCTTAAGGGATCTGTCCAAGCGATTTCAATTGTCTGGCCAAAATGCTAAAGTCATTTATCCTAAAGTTTCAATACATGAAGAGACACTTAAAAAGGGTGACTGATATCAAGCCAGGTACATTGACACATTTTATGAGATACTGAGGGGGAAAAAAATAAGAAGAAAGAGCCTTAACACCCTGTCTATTAGACTGGCAATATAAGAAACAATAGGCTGGAAGAGTCTGGCCTTTGATCTTATCCATCCAAATTTGATTCTTCACTTCTTACCCTTAGATTGCCTCCTTCTGGTCCCTGGGTTCCAGATTCAAGACGTTTCTCCATTTCTTCTTGTTTTCGTTTTTTTTGTTCCACAGAAGAGAGATTCTTAACACCACGAGATGCAGCCTTTGGGAAAGAAGCGACAGGGGCATTACATTACACCCCACGTTTCTACAATCACAGCAAAATAAATTTAATTCTCTAATCCTGTATTCCATATGAAACTCCAATAAATCTGTATTAAGTTTACATAACCAGACTTAGAAGAGTGATAACATTTGACTGTAAAAGCATGGGCCTCAACCAAAAAAAATCCGGTAAGAAAAAAAAAAGGCCTTTGCCTTTTGCACAAGTTTTATTCGTTATTTTTCCCCCCAGAAATGAGGAGGGCCAGGAAGCATATTTTGAAGCCTCTTTGAGAAGAAATTCTCAGTAGGGTTTTTTCTTCACCCATAGGTGGCTATTTTATTACTTTTATTTATTACATTTATATGTCATCCATTTCACTGATAAGGTGATTCTTATAAAATATGGGTGAGAAAATATGCTATACATGTTCTTCCTTTGATAAGTAGAATTATTGCTGCTTATCATCAGTCACAACTGTCTTACGGATGCTCTATTTCTGTTCACATTTTCTCTAATACAGATGTTAAAAAGAAACAATTGACTGGAATTTCACACCTGCTCAAAGCAAAGACAGAACTTCTCATTCCACTGAAGAATGGAAAAGACTTAACCACACCCACTGCACTTCCATGTCAAAAAAGAAAAAAATAGCATTGCCCAGTTAGCTGTTACTTCAGTTATTTTTTTTCTATAGAATGGAACTTACCTATTGAAGCCTAGCGTAGAACAAAAGGCAATGAAACAGGAACAAACATTTTTCTTGTTTAAAAAGAAGGGGTCTGGGCCTTGTAATCATGAAAAGGACTGGGCAGATATCTATATTTCTTTGCCCTACCCAAATCTATGTCTGCAAAAGACTAGCTAGTTTTTCCCTTGCTTTGGGGGATAATCCCCATTTTCCATTCATTTTTTAAGCTATCTACAGACTCAGCCACCGTGTCATGGAAGAAACTGCCCTAAAATTCACAGAAGAAATTAAGATTATTTTTTTCAGAATGTGTCAGGGAATACTTTAAAAAGCTGTCTTAACTTGCATTTATTTTTTTCCCTGTTGCTTTTGCTGATCTTATGCCAAAACTAAATGTGTAATTTCCAAAGACTTAATTTTGGTATTATTTCACAGGTTCTCTCCTTTGCTGCAAAGAAGATGGCAGTGACAGTGAGGGATTTGTGCGAGAAAAATGTATAGCAGTGGTGAGGACACCAAATGGGAGACATCCCATTACTAAGAAATGGAATGGTTCAAGCGAAGAGTCATTTATAAGTATTAGCTTTTTGGTCAACATTCAAATATTAGGGCAAACTTTGAGCAGTACCTTAGAAAGAACACCAATCTATCAGGAATCCTGAACGTTGATATTTTTCTTTATTTAAGTCTGTGATATCTGCACATTTAATCTTGATATTCCCAGCCCCACTCCTCTCCATACTCACTGGAATAATAAATTTGAGCTACTTCTGTTACCTCTTCTTGTGCTTCTTCAAGGACATCATAATATTTGGATAGCTTGACCTAAGAGCCTGTTAATCTACAGGTCTTCATCTACAAATTACTGTGAACTACTCCCCTAACACTATTGCAAACATCTCGTTGCTTCTTACTACACAAATATATGATCTTACTACACTTCTCATTACTGGGTACTTATTTTTTTGAAAGTTAGTTGCAATTATACCCATTGCAATGATATAATAATGGCCAGTTTGCACATTCTTAAGGGATGCTGTTTCCAGGAAAGATCCTTCTATTGTCCACATTCATTATACCAGAGGTCCCCAACCTTTTGAGCACCAGGAACCAGTTATGTGGAGAGAGATTTTTCTGCAGACCAGAGGGTGCGTGGTTTCAGGTACTGTCTGCAACCCTTGGATGGGGCTTTGCTTGTTTGCGTGGCCCGGTTTCTGGTATGCTGCAACCCGGTGCCGGTCCACAGACCGGGGGTTGGGGACCCCTGCATTATACAATAAAGTTTTATTTTAATATATTGCTGTTCCAAATATCCAATTACCTCCATTTGTCTTTTTTCTGCTGCTTCTGCAAGTTGCTGCCTTCTAATTTCCTGAAGAAAACATATAAAAATAATTACAAAGGTATTTCACATCACCTATGCAAAGATAAAAGAAGGGATTTTCTAAGGGTTTTTCCAAATATAATAGAACCTTTCAAAATCCTAGAAATGAGCATTGATTGTTTTTTAAATGCCACTTCTGCTCATATTATTTAATGTCGTCAAAGAGAATTGCCAGAGAGAAATCCTTAGTCACCATAAGGAGCTATGTACTTCCACTGCTGGGGGTTCTCTCATCCACATAAAACATTTCACAGGTCATTGAACTGTACATATGAAAGACTAAATGGTGCTTCCAGCTGAAGAAGTGAAAAAGCCTTTTGTTAGCTACTTTTTCTTGGGTTTGTTACTTCTGTTTAGGGCTGAACAAAATTCCAGCCAATAGTTAGAAGTCAAATAAAGCAGCTTGTCTCATCTTCAATTTAAATATGTACCATTGAGAATTACATTTGCATAGAAAAGGCAGATTTTCTGATAGTGCTTATTTATTTTATGTATTTATTAAATTTACATGATGTTCATCTCACCGTTGGGTGGCTTACAATATGGATCCTGCAAGAATATTTTATCAGCTACAAAACAGTCTTAATGTGGTCATTCTTGATAATAGGATATAGGGTTGAATTTCAGTGACTATCCTTGCTAACTTTTGTGTATTGTACATTTAGAACAATAATGTGGAAGGAGATTATAAGAGTGTATTTAGTTGAAGAAACATTCACTCTATCATGGGTAAAAAAAATTTTTGATCCCCTTGAGATGTTCCCAGAAGGCCTCTGGTCCCCAAATAGCTCCCATAAGCTTTCTTAGAAAATTCAAATGGTAAGTGGAAAATGATATTATAACAAGTGATATTGTGGAACTGTGCCTGCTTGCCACAACCAAGAGGAGGGTTAATGCACAGCATCTTGTAGAAAGGGCAGATAAAAGAGGGTCACAAATAGCCTTCTAGCAAATTAGTGCTTATATTAGTGAATATATTTATTTATTTACAGTTTCAACTTCTATAGCTGATCACTTATGTACAACTCTGGGTGGCTTTCAATGGTTAAAAACAATAATATAAAAAATATGGAAGTGGCCATGTCAGGGCAGGTGGGGAGGGAACCAAACAAATAACAGCAAACAACTGAATAGTGGCTCACATATTTTCCTGGCCTACCACCGTGGAATGCTGTTCCAGAGGGCAGAGGCAGCAAAAAATGATGTGATCTGAAGCATACTAACTCAGCTGGAATTTTTCAGGTGGGGTAACTGGAGAAAGAAAAATCTTGCAAATATTCAGGCTCCATGCCGCAAAGGATTTTAAATAGGTTTTGTCCTATGGCAGTTATTTTCTGAATAGGCTAGCTAGCCCTTCATGCTATTTTGTGAGGCAGCCCACAGCATGTCCTCCAGCATGTGTGACTCCCAACCCTTAAAGTTTTGGACCTTGTGCATTAAAGGAAAATGAGTTACTTTACTCTTCTGAAATAAGGAAGTTATTGTGCCAGGATCTTTCAGTAAGCTGGAAGTGGACCACACAGTTGCATTAACTCTTCTTGAACTCACATGACTATTTGGCATCTCCTAACAGTTTCAGTGGAAAGTAAACCTCCAATGCTATGCCAGCCGACTTTGGAATAAAATCTAGTTGTAGAAAATGAAGGACATGCTTTTGCTTGTGGCTAAGGTTTTATTAACTCTCCCTCAAAGCCTGCTGCACACACCAGAGTATTCTCATGCCACCCCAAACATTTCATAAAGAGTGACATTCCTATCCAGATCACTTCATTTATAAATAGATCTGAAGCTATTTGTGCAGCCAAGCAATGATTTGGCATTCCTGGGAATAAAACGAATGTTTTGTAAACAAGCAGACTTTTTCCAGCAGGGTTTATGCATCCAACGTTTTATTGTCCCTTTGGTGTTTTTGAAAGATGGCACTGTCAAATGTGTGTGTGTGTGTGTGTGTGTGTGTGTGTGCGTGTGCGTGTGCGTGTGCGTGCGTGCTTATGTAGCATAGATCACTGGCACTGCAATTTTGGACCTTTGGGTACACACTGATCTGGCTCTTCTAGTGCACAAAGGCAAGATAAGTAAATAACAAAACTGACACGCCCTTCCCTGTGAAAAGAACCGGGGCAATTGATCGCGAATTAAACAGTTTGATTTGGACCACAAAGCACATAGTGGTTTTTAATATTACGAGGCGGAACCTGGGAGTAAGAAAACTCCTCAGGGCTCGGTTTTGGAAAAACCTGAAAAAGAACGGGGTGCTCGTACTTCAAAGCTGTTTTTTTTTTTAAAAAAAAAAAAACGTAATCTAATAATTAGTAAAGAAAAAGCAAAAAAAGAACCTCGGCGAAGGTTTAATAGCATTTTAGAGATGCCTGCATGAAGGAGGGTTTTTTTTTTGTTTTTTGTTTTTTAAAATCAATCTGGAATTTTTCGGAAGGCGGACGCTGAACGACACCTGGGATTGCCCAGAAAAGCCAAAAGGGAGAAGGAGAAACCCCCAGCCACCACGGAACGAGTTTCGGCAGCCCGATCTCGCCCCACTTACTGGGTCCGGCGTCTCCACCACCTGATCGGCGGCTCCCCCCAGGCAGGGAAGGCACAACCCCATCCCGAGCCCGCTGCAACACTCCGCCAGCCAGGCAGAGCCGAGCAGCGAGTCCCAGTCCCGCCGTCCTTTGAGCAGCCTCTTCGCAAGCTACCCGCTACCAGGCTGCCTTCCTGTGCGAACTACGGACGGCGCCACCTGCCGCTCCGGAGCCAGCGGGAAGTGGGAAAGGGCGAGGGAGAGTCACGACCGTGGGAGAGCGCAGAGCCGCGTCTGCATGAGATACGGCGAGCAGGAGAGACAAAAGGAAAGCAAAACTAGCAGAAGTTTAAGAACTTCTGCCGCCGCGGCGTTAGCGGTCACGCCTGCGAATGGAATAGAATAGAATGGTGGAAGGGACCTGAAAGATCTTCCAGTCCAACTGCCTGCTCAGGCAGGGAACCCTATACCAGTGGTGGCGAACCTATGGCACGGGTGCCAGAGGCGGCACTCAGCACCCTCTCTGTGGGCACATGCGCCATCGCCCCAGTCCTAGGCCTTCAGCTGGGTTTTATAAAACCTTTTAGCTTTAGGCCTCCACTGCCGTGTGCAAAAAAAAAAAAAGGTTCAATCAATCAGTCAATTCCAACTTCTCGCGGGGAAAAAAAAGATCTTGCAAAGTTGGAATTGATTGATTGAACTTTTTAGTCCCACCCAGTCTGCCATTACCACCGCAGCCACGCCCACCCAATGGGCCACACCCACCCGGCACCCGATGATGCATAAGTGGATTTTGGGTTGCAGTTTGGCCACTCGGTCTCTAAAAGGTTCGCCGTCACTGCCCTATACCATTTCAGACAAATGGTTGTTCAGTCTCTTCTGAAGCATTCACAACTTCTGGAGGCAAGTTCTTCCACTCAGGGCTTTTTTTGTCATAGAACGTCCAGAACGGAGTTCCGGCACCTTTTTTGGATGGAACCTTGTAGGGTAGGGTAGGCAAGGCGGGTTGTATGACGTGTGTGAGTTCTGGCACCTTTTTTTTTTTTTTTTTTTTACAAAAAAAAAGCACTGGTTCCACTGATTAATTGTTCTAATTGACATACCTCTGGACCCTATGCTGGCTTGCTGGATGATTCACAGTTTGCCCATATTGCATCGAGTTCTGGGCATCACAATACAAAAAGAATGTTTACATTCTGGAAAGAGTGCAGAAAAGAGCAACAAAAATGATTAGGGAGCTGGAGGCTAAAACGTACAAGAACGGTTACAGGAATTGGGTATACATAGTCTAATCAAAAGAAGGACTGGAGGGACACGATAGAACTGTTCCAATATTTGAGGGGTTCCTACAAAGACAAAGGGAACAACCTATTCTCCAAAGTACCTGAAAGCAGGACAAGAAGCAATGGATGGCAACTAATCAAGGAGAAAACCAACCTAGAAATAAGGAGAAATTTCCTGACAGAAATCAGTCGAATGGCTTCCCTTTAGAAGTAGGTGGTCCATCACTGGAAGTTTTCAAGAAGAGATTGGACAACTATTTATCTGAAATGGCACAGGGTCTCCTGCTTGAGTAGGGGGGATTGGACTGGAAGACCTCCAAGGTCCCTTCCAACTTTGTTATTCTGTTATCAGCTATAATATCCTACATGCACAAAACTAGGCTATTTGTGGGACCACCTTTCCCTGAGGATATCTGCCTATTCCACTATGTCAAATAGGGCACATTGCAGATCTCTTCTTTTAGACATTTAATCTTGTGGGATCTCAGATTCTCTGTAGCTGTCTCAGCCCTTTAAAACGTCTTCCACTGAAATTTGAGGGTGGGGTGAGGAGTGCTATCCTTTTAGCCTTGTTCTTCTCCCAAGCATTGGACTAGAATGGAGTTGAGTCAGGGAGTCAACAGTTTAGTGATCTGATGTCTGCTGGGAAGGGTATAGTCCGGGTATAGTCTGTTTTTAGATTGTTTTTATTGGTTGCTGTGAGCTCCTTGATCATTCTGTGAGATGACCATATACGTTCTCTTAATAAGTAAACAAATAAATGCAGGGTGGGAAGAAGGTTCTACAAAGAGAGCTGGATTGAAAGTTTGGTTCCTTGCTCAGAAAAGGCAAGCTTTTAAAAGTGGGAAGGTTTTATATTTAAAAATTGTTCTATTTGCAAAGACATCCTTATGGAGATTTCCTTTCATTGATTTATCTATTTTATTAAACATGTAGTTGGTCTTTCTGTGTGTACAGAAACACCTAAAGCAGCTTAGAATTAAAATCACAATAAAAATATAGATTGTTGTAAAAGTGATTACAATTTAAGTCAGATAATTTAAAGTTTGACACAAGAAATGTGGTTTTTGCAAAAAAAAAACCACAAAAAAACAAAAAAACAACTCAGGAGAGCAGGGGACCACAGGAGCCATAAACCACCATAGAACATTCTTTGCCAATTATTGAAAGACAGAATGTGGAAGTTTTTACGTTATTCTTACGATTTAAGCAAATGGCATCATCTCAGTAAAAAGGCACACAAATACAGTATTTCTTGCTAGTTTGAAATTGACATCATATGAATGGACAAGAGTTTAATAAGGTCTTTCAGTTCTAGTAGAAAGTAGTAATAACAGTTGGATTTTAAGATGTTTCTCATCCTTTAATTATTACTTGTATTGATACAGAAATAATAATAATGTGATTGAGATACATGTAGATAAATGTAAATGTCATGGTTCCGACTAATGAAACACTGTCAAAAAGTGATCCACGTATAAAAAAGGGTTCTGAAAGGGATTAGTATGTCCTCTTGAGTTAATAGCACAGCAATTGTTCTCTCAAAGAATTCGGCTTGATAAATAGTATATCTTCCTGTTCAGTTTTTTTTTATTTAAGATAATAACAATTACTTGAACAGAAAAATGGCTGAGCACTTTAATGCTTTATTCAATTACCTTCATGATGAGTATAAAAAGATTGCTTTCCCCTTGACATGCTTTTAAATTTTAATTTAAGTGGTTTTAGAGCAAACTGGAAGTGAGAGAATGCCTCCGTAGAAACTGTAGGCAATCAGTGCTGACAGGTTAAGAACTGATATATGCCTTTAATATCCACTTCAGGGTGAGAATATTTCAGTTTAGTTTCAAAGTGATCTTTAATAAATCATGTAGTGCTTTGTCAAGTCAAACCTATTTTGAAAGCTGAAGTTTAGGGAACTGAAAAATATTGCAGCAGATGTGACACAAAATCTGAAGTGTTAATAGAAGGATAGTAACGAAGCAAACTGAATGTTCAAATTAATATCCATTTATCACGCTAACTCCAAAGCCTATTTCTGGAGTCCATATGCAAATATTATATTTGCAATTAACTGCTGGCCTGCTCAGTTTCTGCCTGGGGAAACTTGGGTTGGTTTCTGCCTCCCCTAAGATTTTTTTCTCCATTATTCCTTTGGGGAAATATAATATTCTGTCTTTTTAAATATCCCCCAAAATATTTCTTTTTCTGGGGCGGGGGAGTGCTGACTTCCAACAAAACTTAATTGAAATATATGCAGCTTTTTGTTTTAAATTAAGGCCCATTCTCATGACATGGTTGTGCTATTTCAGAGTAGTAGTTTTCTCATTCCTTTCTGAACCAAATAAAATTAGACTCTAATGCGATTTCCATATATTGGTTTAGCACACCCACTGTGATTATTTAACCATGGGTTATGGATTAATGTGTTGTATAATTGTAGCTTCTTGGCATTTCTCATTATTCTTTTTTCTCTTCTTTCCTCTTTCCCTTTTTCCTTCTACTCTGAGCAATTATTCATCTTCAGCTGCCTCCCCCATTGAATTACTGTCTTCCCAAACTTGTGCATGTTGATTAATTTACTTGCAATCTCTTTCTTTCTTCTCTTGGCTTTTCAACTTCAGCTTATCTAGCAGTTCTAAATCTTTATCTGTGATGAAGTTGGTTTGATTACTTGATTGTAAGCAGCTTCTAGGCTGGATGGGCAGCATATGATATAAATAAATAAATACATAAATAAATATGAATATGGTGAGTATTTGTACATGGGAAGGGAAATTGCCCATACACATTGCTCACTCTACAAGTAACATATGCATTTTAAGCATTGCTTATGTTTTGTAGAAAACTCTGTAGAGTATCCCACTGTGATTAGCAGCTCCAGAAACTGCTGGTCCCAATGTTGCTTTTAATCTTGTGTCATTGCTTTTCAGAATCTTAGAGCCAATTATCAGAATGTGAAAAATTAATAATACAACAGCAAAACATAATAAGTATTATATGCAATACAATTAAATGTAAGTATAATGAATAACATAAATGCAGTAGCACTTTTTTTTAAAAAAAAAGTCTTTTCCTAATTATTTTAAATTAATGTTTTAATGACCACCCAAAGTATGCAGAAATAAATATATTTAATGTAGTATTATTTGTTCCCACATATGCTGGTTGGCTAATTGAAGATTTGGCTGAGCTGTAGTGCATAGCATTCTTGCTGATACCATGGCATGTTGCTTACTACTTTCTGCTCTGAGACAGTTGCTGAAGCCATGCACACAATGGTATCCTCTACAACAGGGGTGTCAAACTGCCGGCCCGTGGGCCGGTTTCATCATACTGAAGCCACGCACACCCCATTGCCAGCAATGCAAAAAGAGTCACGATACATCACGACACATCATGTGACGTGGTTAGTTTGACACACGTGCTCTACACCTCCTTAGCTCCAATGACATATTGAATAGGTAATAGTAGCATTAACAGATCCTAACTTTCCATCCCTCTGGGATTTCTGCTTATATCCACCTTCTAAAAAGCAGGACATATTGCTTAAGTGTGTATTCTATGTATGGCTCCAAGAGCTTGTCCATTATGCTAATTTGTAGGTTTTTGTTGGTGATGTGTGAATGCACCCCAGAAGGATGCCAACAAACCAGAATTTAAATCCAATGCTAGTGGGCAAAACATGTGTTAGATTTCTGTGCAACTGAAATGATCTGATCTTGTGCTTTATTGCAGTGAAAAGTTAGATAGGGTAAAAATAGTGGCTTTCTTTTATGTTTAGTGGGTAAGTTTTAATTTACATTTCTGGATCAATTTTACAGAAAGGAATGTGAGCTTTGGACAGTATGTTTTTTATATCCTTTGTTCTAAAAGCTGAGCCAGCATTTGAATTCAATTGCAGGTTGATTCATTGAGAAGACCAATAACAAGTCCTACATAGGGAAATGCAGCCACATTTTCCTGAAGAGTTGAAAAAAGAAAAAGGTGTTGGTGAAGTCTTATCAAATATGTAAGGAACAAGGTAGAGCAGATAAAAGAGGAGGGGGGAAGAAACCATGAGCATATCTGAAACCTAAGATATATGAGCATAGAATCTCATTTTTGTTCCTTATAACTTATAAGTAGTACTATTGGTGCCACTGTTGAGCAAGGAAAATCTCATAATGTATAGTAGCTGTCTATCTAGTGGTTGGCTTTAGACTTATAGAAGCATTTTTCTGCTTTTTCAGGTTCAATAAATCAATTTTAGAAATCCCAGAATAATGGTCTGATTGCAGTAGATTTTATTGAAGGAAAAATTGCCCTTTCCCCTAAGAATCACAATAACCTATTATCTTCCATTTCTGCATGATGGCCCCAAAATAAGTATAAGGTAGATTTTCCTTCCACTCTCTCTCTCTCTCTCTCTCTCTCTCTCTCTCTCTCTCTCTCTCTCTCTCTCTCTCTCTCTCTCTCTCTCTCTCTCTCTCTCTCTCTCTCTCTCTCTCTCTCTCTCTCTCTCTCTCCCCCCTTTTCATGGTTCTTGCTCAGCATTCATCCCATAGCTCTCTCTTGTAGTGGGGAACTTTGATATATAACACTAAGAACAAAATAAGTCTTTGAATTTTTGCTTTGTAAAAAAGAAGATTCCTTCTGCTTTTCCCTCTTGTATTTACCTCGCCATTCAATTATTAGAAAGCAATTATTACATATTTTCCAAAACTTCTTTGAGACCGGTCTGCATATTACAAAGAGGTGTCTGATCCAAAAGGTGAACATTCAACAGACAGGATGATCAAGTGATGCTTTTATTAACTTTTTTTCCAAATAAATTATATTGTGTTCTTTTGGATTGGCTGTGCAGTGCTTCAGATCTGGTTTTTTAAAAAAATATTTAAGACCAAAGTTCACTTACGATCCTGACAAAAGATGCAGCTGCTTTAAAGAATCGGAGACTGCTATTACATTTGTGTCTCCACAGAACATGTTTCTGAATCAAATCCCAGGGCTATAAAAGTTGTCCTCCTTAGCCTCAATCATAAAGCAGTGAAAAAGTTGCTGCAAACATAGAGTACCTTTAGCCAATTCTGGCTATCAGAAGGTTATTCCAAACATTAGAAGATCTGATAAAAATCAGGGAAAGTTACATCATTTAAACATGATGTAATCTTATAGAATAGATTATTGTCTAACAGCGAAACACATTATAAAATATATACAATGCAAAGTATAAAATGTAATATGCAAAATAGCATTCAATATGGTTAAAATAAAATTGGTGTTTAACACAAGCCTGTTACAGTAAATTAAGTTGCATAAGCTAAAAGCTAAGTAATAAGGGCTCCCTGGCAAAACCATGTCTTCAAGCCTTTTAAAGAAGTATCAAAAGTACCTTCATAGGAATGATGTTCCATAGACAAGAGCAGGGGTCTTCAAACTTGGTCCTTTTATGACTTGTGGACTTCAACTTCCAGAATTCCTCAGCCAGGCACGCTGGTTGAGGAATTCTGGGAGTTGAAGTCCACAAGTCATAAAAGGGCCAAGTTTGAAGACCACTGGGCAAGAGCCACCNTAAAGAAGTATCAAAAGTACCTTCATAGGAATGATGTTCCATAGACAAGAGCAGGGGTCTTCAAACTTGGTCCTTTTATGACTTGTGGACTTCAACTTCCAGAATTCCTCAGCCAGGCACGCTGGTTGAGGAATTCTGGGAGTTGAAGTCCACAAGTCATAAAAGGGCCAAGTTTGAAGACCACTGGGCAAGAGCCACCCCTTCTTGGTCCCACTAGATGGATCTCCATAATAGAGGGGATTGTAACATATATTGCCTCCCTGCACTGCTGGGTATGGGTAGATGTAACTGGGAAAAGATGGTTCTTCAAATAACCTGGCCCCGAGCCATGAAGGACTTTAAAGGTGACAACCAACACTTTTGAATTGGACCCAGAAACAAATTGGGAACTAACGCAGCTCCTGCAAGAGAGGTGACTTGTGTGCAAATCTAGATCCAAATCTTGAACCAAATTGAAGCATTCAGATACTTTTCTATGGCAGCCCCATGTAGAGTGCATTGCAGTGTTCAGGATGGGAGGTGACTAGGACTTGGATGATTGTGAGCAAGGATTGTTGGTCCAGGAAAGGGTGTCACTGATGCACAACCTGCAGCTGCACAAAGGCTCTCTATGATTCTACCTGTTCCTCGAGCAGGAATCGTGAGCCCAGGAGAACCCCCAAATTACCCATTGGGTCCACTGATAGTATAGTCTCATCCCAGTCCAAAGATGGCAATTCTCCATGGACCTTTACGATGATGAGAAAGAAGAAGGTGAGTATGGTGGAACTGAATGACTAACAGACATTTTCTAAACATAGAAATCACTTCCCAAAGCTCTCTCTTGGTTATGCTTTAGTCAAGGAATGGCAATTCTTATATTACACTTGTAATTCTAACTAAAACTAAATAAAAATATAATATTTTATTATAGCTTAAGTATTTTTTAAAGATTTGTTTAATCCCACCTTTATTATTTTTATAAACAACTCAAAAGTGGTGAACATACCTAGTTCTCCTTCCTCCTTTTTTTTTCCCCACAAGAACAACCCTGTGAGGTGGATTGGGCTGAGAGAGTGTGACTTTCATGCCTAAGGTAGGATTAGAACTCACAACAGTCTCCTATAAATATTCACAAAAAACGGACTTTCCATAAATTGACAGGTTTTGAATCTATAGAGAGCTCTTAGCTAATCCTTTGCCAATTCCATTGCTATTGCCCAACAAATAGCAGGATAGATTTTGAAAGGTTTAAGATTATTTTAGGCAATTTCCTTTGCTTGCATGTCTAAAATTAGGCAGCGTTCGTTTTTATAAACAGGCATCAAATATTCCTGCAATGTCATTTTATATTTCCAAAGGGAAGCAAATAAAAATGTCAATTTCTTCATTTTTTTAAAAAAAATCAGAATTTAAAGAACCCTTTTTCTAAAATCTCTGCATCTATTTCTTTCAAGTTGACCTGGCATCATCACTCTGAAATGATCTATTAAGTGTCTCGTCCTATCTTGTGAAAAGTGATTTTAAAAATTATAACCTAAGCTTCCCACACTAATGAAAAAGAAAGATATAATTCAATTTTCAGAGTTTTACTTTGACTTCAGCCACCACATTGAATCAGTCGGCCTTTGAGCGATTGGCTAGTGTGTTTTCTGAATCACTGAAGTCCATAGCTAAATTGTGAGGACAATTAACCAGTGGAACAGTTTGCCTTCAGAAATTGTGGGTGCTCCATCACTGGAAGTTTTTAAGAAGAGGCCAGACAGTCACTTATTGGAAATGGTATAGGTTCTGCTTGAGCAGGGGGCTGGACTAAAAGACCTCCAAGGTCCCTTCCAGCTTTATTCTATTCTAAATTTGCTGGTCATGGTAAGCATATATGCTATACCCAGGAATTTACTGAGGAAGATCAGTGTGTATTGTGAGCGATAATTAAGTCATCAAACATATTGCCTCTATTGAGAAAGAATATTTTCCACGGGATGATAAATTTAATTTCTCTGTGACATGGAGTTTTGACAATTATTTAGGGGGCTAGTTACCGTGTACTCTTTGATGTTGATGTCAGATAAGGTTAATTCCAACTTATTAACTGAAATAGGTACTTGTATTAGCTAATTTTGTGAAAATGAATAGATTTTCTCATGAAAGATGAAAAACAACACTCCTTAAATTCCTTATAAAACACAAGCAGTTCTACATGTTATGCAGCTGAAAGCAAATTTGGATTTTTTTTCTGTAACATTGTAAATCATCATATCACATTACTGATATGGACATTCTAGCCACATTTTAATATGGATTATAAACTGTTATCATCATGAGGTCTTTGGTGCATTGTTTCCCAGTGAATATCATATTTTATTTTCAGAGAAGCTATTTGCGTTTAAACGATAGCTGTTTCTTCCTACTGGACCCGCCAGAGGGCGGTGTATAACAAGGTTTTGGGCTTATGACTGCGAACTCCATTAATATATTTCCGTACATTTTAGAGGCTGTTAATACTTGTTAAACTTTTAAGTTCTGCAGTTTAAAAAAATAGAGAACACAAAATGTATACATAAAGGATTAAAAAGAATGCTGATTGGGATATGGTTTCTTCTCTTTAGGAAGCAGTATTCCAGTATTTAAGAGGCTGCCACAAGGAGGACGGGGTCAATTTGTTTTCCAAAGCACCAGAATGCAAGACAAGTAACAACAGATGGAAACTGATCAAGGAGAGAAGAAACCTGGAATTAAGAAGAAACTTCCTAACAGTGAGAACAATTAACCAGTGGAACAGCTTGCCTTCAGACGTTGTGGGTGCTTCATCACTTGAGGTTTTTAAGAAGAGACTGGACAGCCACTTATCTGAAACGATATAGGGAGTAGGCGGCTGGACTAGAAGACCTCCAAGGTTCCTTCCAGATATCCATTCTATTCTATTCTATTCTATTCTATTCTATTCTATTCTATTCTATTCTATTCTATTCTATTCTATTCTATTCTATAAATTGGCACCTAACAAGTTGATGTACAGGATCTATAGCAGTGTTTATTTAACCTTAGGGTACATTAACCTTATAGGTTATTTATAGGTTATTTAACCTTATAGCAGTGTTTATTTAACCTTAGAGTACATTAAGATGCATGAACTCATGGCTGGCTGGGAATTCTTAGAATTGAAGTCCAGCTGTCTTAAAGTTGCTGAGGCTGAGAAATATCCCTCCATCCGTTCATCCATCCATCCAAACTTATATACAATATATACTGTATGTCTACATCCAATGGTATCTGCTCTACAAAGCATAGGGGTTCCATACACTGTCATTCAGAAGGCTTTGTGATCAGCTGCTGTCCAGACTTTAAGCCCTATACATCTTTTGAAAATATATCTGCATAGTGACTGTTTACTGTATTGCTCATTGCACCAGTGAACAAAACCCCACCATGTTCAGTTTTCTTTGTTTTTGTATGACTTCATCCTTGTGAAATCCAAAACTTTGCACATGGCTTATACAGTAAGTGTATTGGAATAATTCTGATCCTAAGTTAAGACCAACACAGAACTATGATTTGTTCCAACATGTCCGCTTTCAAAATTCACCACCCAAGTTAAGTAAGCAGAGATGAAAGTGAAACTCAGCATTTGGTATAGATTTGCCATATTTGGTTTGGTTTGGTTACCAAATACGAAAAAGTTATATAATTTTGGCACTTTATGGCATGGATCCTGACTAACTGAGGAACCATCTCACCTCAATGGGATTGGCCCACTCATTCCGGCAAAAGGGGCATCTTGCAGATGCCACTGGTCAAGGAATTCTAGTGGCAGGATCCAGGAAAAGGGTCTTTTCTTCCATGACTCCTGTCCTCTGTAATATCAGATCCAGGAGAAGGGCCTTTTCTGCCATGGTTCCCGCCTTCTGGAATATCACGAGGCATGAGGTGAGATCTGCCCCCACCCTCTTGGCCTTCTGTTGGAGCCTCAAAATCTGGCTCTACTGACTAGCCTGGGGTCCTGATGGGGATGTTCCATACTGGAGGTGTTTATTGGATTAGGAAGAAGATCCCACCTCCACTCCAAAGTATTCTGGTTTTTTAACTTACTTACTTTCTATTTATTTAATATTTTAATGTTTTAAGCCTTTGCTTTTATGACGTTCATAAACCACCCAGTCGCTAGATAATGAGATGGGGGAAATATTATGTGTGTGTGTGTCTATATGTGTGTGTATGTGTAATGTGAAATATTTTGGTTTCAATCAACTATGTTTCTGTCTATTTTATCAAGATTATTATATTTATTTCCTGTACCTTCTGGGAGAAGGCGATGAACATAGGCTGCAGGAAATTAGGCCTAGAAAGAGTGGCATGTGTGATTACTCAGTTGAACCTGGGTGGTTTGGTGCTGATTTAAATGTGAATCTTTTGTTTTTTTGGTAAAAAAAAAAACCCTTGGGAAGGTGCTACTAGACATGGCTTTTCCAGCAAGCGGGCCTGACCTAGGGAGGATTTTAGGTAGGGATGATTTTAAGAAAATTTTAATTGACACACAGCTTCTAATATTTGGCTTTTAATTTGGTTTTATGGGGTTTTTTTGTTTTTTGATGTATTTTGTTTGTCTGTTTTAATATGCTGTGCACCGCCCTGAGTCCTACGGGAGAAGGGCG
>NW_015387656.1:171067-174924 GCF_001527695.2 Protobothrops mucrosquamatus
GGATTTTAGGTAGGGATGATTTTAAGAAAATTTTAATTGACACACAGCTTCTAATATTTGGCTTTTAATTTGGTTTTATGGGGTTTTTTTGTTTTTTGATGTATTTTGTTTGTCTGTTTTAATATGCTGTGCACCGCCCTGAGTCCTACGGGAGAAGGGCGGTATATAAATTAAATTATTAAATTAAATTAAATTAAATCTTAAACTGGGCATCTTACCTTCTGTAATTGTCAGGACCTGAACATCACAAAACCATATGGGTTGGGGAAAATGCAATGACATAAAGATGAATACTCTGTAGATTGTGGGGTTGCAAATGCTATATTGCACAAAGACATAGTATCAGCTTTGGCAGAAACTGCAGTGGTGCAAGCAGCTGTTTTGTTCCCAGATGGGAGCTTAAAAGCCTTCCCTTGCCCTGAATTGACAAAACACAAGTCAAGAAATGTGGACAGTATTATAACAGTTTTTCTTGACTATTTTAGTATTCTAAACTATCATATGGAAACTTACATCCACGTATAATTTAATGTAGTGTTACATTATATTCTTTGCTGCCCACTCTTTCTCCCTCCTCTCTCTTGGTTTACATTAGAATATATTCCTTGTCTGTCTGTCTGTCTCTTTCTCTCTCTCTGTTATACATATGCACACGCACACAAACACACACAGACACAGAGAGAGATATAGACACAGACACACAGAAAGTAATTCTTAATTAAGTAATCCTTTAATTTCCTCTGCCTCCAGACATTGCTGAAAGTCAGGACTCTAGTGCTTCTGTCAGAGGGACTTCTGTGCACTAACAAAAACACTTTCCATCTGCAGAAGGGCAGAGAGCCAACTTTCATTCCATTGGACTTTTGTTTTCCAATAGTGAAGCTTCATAGTGCTTCACAGTTAGATACACTGCTGACAGGCTTAATTTAGATGGGCAAAAATGGCTTATAAAATGCCAGCAATCTAAAAAAACAACAACACCTTTTGCTTACTTTATTATAAGGGTCACTCCTTTTTTCTATAGTAGAACCCAGTAATGGGGGCACGCCCTATTTTATTTGAGCTATCTCTAGGTCTAATGTTACTTTTCCCAAGTTTTCAAGTTATAGTCAAGTGGGGTTAGAAGTCCCAGGCTTGCACTGTTTTGTATGCTGCAGTCATCAGTCAAAAGATGTATCAGTGTGACAGTGTTCTCCAATTGTCATTTCAGCTTCAGTAAAAAGTCCTGTGCTGTCATAAATGAGTGTTCTGGGCCTTGAGATGCTATAGCTTTCATTTTTAAAAGAAATTTAAACTAGCTTTTCTGAAACTGGTGTCCTTTAGATATATTGGGACTGCAGAATTTTCTATCTGACAATTCTGTGAGNCAAACTGAATGTTCAAATTAATATCCATTTATCACGCTAACTCCAAAGCCTATTTCTGGAGTCCATATGCAAATATTATATTTGCAATTAACTGCTGGCCTGCTCAGTTTCTGCCTGGGGAAACTTGGGTTGGTTTCTGCCTCCCCTAAGATTTTTTTCTCCATTATTCCTTTGGGGAAATATAATATTCTGTCTTTTTTAATATCCCCCAAAATATTTCTTTTTCTGGGGCGGGGGAGTGCTGACTTCCAACAAAACTTAATTGAAATATATGCAGCTTTTTGTTTTAAATTAAGGCCCATTCTCATGACATGGTTGTGCTATTTCAGAGTAGTAGTTTTCTCATTCCTTTCTGAACCAAATAAAATTAGACTCTAATGCGATTTCCATATATTGGTTTAGCACACCCACTGTGATTATTTAACCATGGGTTATGGATTAATGTGTTGTATAATTGTAGCTTCTTGGCATTTCTCATTATTCTTTTTTCTCTTCTTTCCTCTTTCCCTTTTTCCTTCTACTCTGAGCAATTATTCATCTTCAGCTGCCTCCCCCATTGAATTACTGTCTTCCCAAATTTGTGCATGTTGATTAATTTACTTGCAATCTCTTCCTTCCTTCTCTTGGCTTTTCAACTTCAGCTTATCTAGCAGTTCTAAATCTTTATCTGTGATGAAGTTGGTTTGATTACTTGATTGTAAGCAGCTTCTAGGCTGGATGGGCAGCATATGATACAAATAAATACATAAATAAATATGAATATGGTGAGTATTTGTACATGGGAAGGGAAATTGCCCATACACATTGCTCACTCTACAAGTAACATATGCATTTTAAGCATTGCTTATGTTTTGTAGAAAACTCTGTAGAGTATCCCACTGTGATTAGCAGCTCCAGAAACTGCTGGTCCCAATGTTGCTTTTAATCTTGTGTCATTGCTTTTCAGAATCTTAGAGCCAATTATCAGAATGTGAAAAATTAATAATACAACAGCAAAACATAATAAGTATTATATGCAATACAATTAAATGTAAGTATAATGAATAACATAAATGCAGTAGCACTTTTTTTTTTAAAAAAAAAGTCTTTTCCTAATTATTTTAAATTAATGTTTTAATGACCACCCAAAGTATGCAGAAATAAATATATTTAATGTAGTATTATTTGTTCCCACATATGCTGGTTGGCTAATTGAAGATTTGGCTGAGCTGTAGTGCATAGCATTCTTGCTGATACCATGGCATGTTGCTTACTACTTTCTGCTCTGAGACAGTTGCTGAAGCCATGCACACAATGGTATCCTCTACAACAGGGGTGTCAAACTGCCGGCCCGTGGGCCGGTTTCATCATACTGAAGCCACGCACACCCCATTGCCAGCAATGCAAAAAGAGTCACGATACATCACGACACATCACGTGACGTGATTAGTTTGACACCCGTGCTCTACACCTCCTTAGCTCCAGCGACATATTGAATAGGTAATAGTAGCATTAACAGATCCTAACTTTCCATCCCTCTGGGATTTTTGCTTATATCCACCTTCTAAAAAGCAGGACATGTTGCTTAAGTGCGTATCCTATATATGGCTCCAAGAGCTTGTCCATTATGCTAATTTGTAGGTTTTTGTTTGGCTAACTGTGAAGTGTGAATGCACCCCGAGAAGGACGCCAAAGCTCCTTTGTGCAACAAACCAGAATTTAAATCCAATGCTAGTGGGCAAAACGTGTGTTAGGTTTCTGTGCAACTGAAATGATCTGATCTTGTGCTTTATTGCAGTGAAAAGTTAGACAGGGTAAAAATAGTGGCTTTCTTTTATGTTTAGTGGATAAGTTTTAATTTACATTTCTGGATCAATTTTACAGAAAGGAATGTGAGCTTTGGACAGTATGTTTTTTTATATCCTTTGTTGTAAAAGCTGAGCCAGCATTTGAATTCAGTTGCAGGTTGATTCATTGAGAAGACCAATAACAAGTCCTACATAGGGAAATGCAGCCACATTTTCCTGAAGAGTTGAAAAAAGAAAAAGGTGCTGGTGAAGTCTTATCAAATATATAAGGAACAAGGTAGAGCAGATAAAAGGGGGGCGGGGAAGAAACCATGAGCATATCTGAAACCTAAGATATATGAGCATAGAATCTCATTTCTGTTCCTTATAACTTATAAGTAGTACTATTGGTGCCACTGTTGAGCAAGGAAAATCTCATAATGTATGGTAGCTGTCTATCTAGTGGTTGGCTTTAGACTTATAGAAGCATTTTTCTGCTTTTTCAGGTTCAATAAATCAATTTTAGAAATCCCAGAATAATGGTCTGATTGCAGTAGATTTTATTGAAGGAAAAATTGCCCTTTCCCCTAAGAATCACAATAACCTATTATCTTCCATTTCTGCATGATGGCCACAAAATAAGTATAAGGCAGATTTTCCTTCCTCTCTCTCCCTCCCTCCCTCTCTCTCTCTCTCTCTCTCTCTCTCTCTCTCTCTCTCTCTC
>NW_015387656.1:175698-181362 GCF_001527695.2 Protobothrops mucrosquamatus
TAAAGAAGTATCAAAAGTACCTTCATAGGAATGATGTTCCATAGACAAGAGCAGGGGTCTTCAAACTTGGTCCTTTTATGACTTGTGGACTTCAACTTCCAGAATTCCTCAGCCAGGCACGCTGGTTGAGGAATTCTGGGAGTTGAAGTCCACAAGTCATAAAAGGGCCAAGTTTGAAGACCACTGGGCAAGAGCCACCACTTCTTGGTCCCACTAGATGGATCTCCATAATAGAGGGGATTGTAACATATATTGCCTCCCTGCACTGCTGGGTATGGGTAGATGTAACTGGGAAAAGATGGTTCTTCAAATAACCTGGCCCCGAGCCAAGAAGGACTTTAAAGGTGACAACCAACACTTTTGAATTGGACCCAGAAACAAACTGGGAACTAACGCAGCTCCTGCAAGAGAGGTGACTTGTGTGCAAATCTAGATCCAAATCTTGAACCAAATTGAAGCATTCAGATACTTTTCTACGGCAGCCCCATAT
The DNA here is from genome assembly GCF_001527695.2 of Protobothrops mucrosquamatus. Classification (NCBI taxonomy): domain Eukaryota; kingdom Metazoa; phylum Chordata; class Lepidosauria; order Squamata; family Viperidae; genus Protobothrops; species Protobothrops mucrosquamatus. The sequence continues at coordinate 176,189 of NW_015387656.1, forward strand.
AGAGCGCATTGCAGTGTTCAGGATGGGAGGTGACTAGGACTTGGATGATTGTGAGCAAGGATTGTTGGTCCAGGAAAGGGTGTCACTGATGCACAACCTGCAGCTGCACAAAGGCTCTCTATGATTCTACCTGTTCCTCGAGCAGGAATCGTGAGCCCAGGAGAACCCCCAAATTACCCATTGGGTCCACTGATAGTATAGTCTCATCCCAGTCCAAAGATGGCAATTCTCCATGGACCTTTACGATGATGAGAAAGAAGAAGGTGAGTATGATGGAACTGAATGACTAACAGACATTTTCTAAACATAGAAATCACTTCCCAAAGCTCTCTCTTGGTTATGCTTCAGTCAAGGAATGCCAATTCTTATATTACACTTGTAATTCTAACTAAAACTAAATAAAAATATAATATTTTATTATAGCTTAAGTATTTTTTAAAGATTTGTTTAATCCCACCTTTATTATTTTTATAAACAACTCAAAAGTGGTGAACATACGTAGTTCTCCTTCCTCCTTCTGTTTTTCCCCACAAGAACAACCCTGTGAGGTGGATTGGGCTGAGAGAGTGTGACTGGCTCAAAGTCACCCATCCAACTTTCATGCCTAAAGTAGGATTAGAACTCACAACAGTCTCCTATAAATATTCACAAAAAAACTGACTTTCCATAAATTGACAGGTTTTGAATCTATAGAGAGCTCTTAGCTAATCCTTTGCCAATTCCATTGCTATTGCCCAACAAATAGCAGGATAGATTTTGAAAGGTTTAAGGTTATTTTAGGCATTTTCCTTTGCTTGCATGTCTAAAATTAGGCAGCGTTCGTTTTTATAAACAGGCATCAAATATTCCTGCAATGTCATTTTATATTTCCAAAGGGAAGCAAATAAAAATGTCAATTTCTTCATTTTTTTTAAAAAAAATCAGAATTTAGAGAACCCCTTTTCTAAAATCTCTGCATCTATTTCTTTCAAGTTGACCTGGCATCATCACTCTGAAATGATCTATTAAGTGTCTCTTCCTATCTTGTGAAAAGTGATTTTAAAAATTATAACCTAAGCTTCCCACACTAATGAAAAAGAAAGATATAATTCAATTTTCAGAGTTTTACTTTGACTTCAGCCACCACATTGAATCAGTCGGCCTTTGAGCGATTGGCTAGTGTGTTTTCTGAATCACTGAAGTCCATAGCTAAATTGTGAGGACAATTAACCAGTGGAACAGTTTGCCTTCAGAAATTGTGGGTGCTCCATCACTGGAAGTTTTTAAGAAGAGGCCAGACAGTCACTTATTGGAAATGGTATAGGTTCTGCTTGAGCAGGGGGCTGGACCAAAAGACCTCCAAGGTCCCTTCCAGCTTTATTCTATTCTAAATTTGCTGGTCATGGTAAGCATATATGCTATACCCAGGAATTTACTGAGGAAGATCAGTGTGTATTGTGAGCGATAATTAAGTCATCAAACATATTGCCTCTATTGAGAAAGAATATTTTCCACGGGATGATAAATTTAATTTCTCTGTGACATGGAGTTTTGACAATTATTTAGGGGGCTAGTTACCGTGTACTCTTTGATGTTGATGTCAGATAAGGTTAATTCCAACTTATTAACTGAAATAGGTATTTGTATTAGCTAATTTTGTGAAAATGAATAGATTTTCTCATGAAAGATGAAAAACAACACTCCTTAAATTCCTTATAAAACACAAGCAGTTCTACATGTTATGCAGCTGAAAGAAAATTTGGATTTTTTTTCTGTAACATTGTAAATCATCATATCACATCACTGATATGGAAATTCTAGCCACATTTTAATATGGATTATAAACTGTTGTCATCATGAAGTCTTTGGTGCATTGTTTTCTAGTGAATATCATATTTTATTTTCAGAGAAGCTATTTGCGTTTAAACGATAGCTGTTTCTTCCTACTGGACCCGCCAGAGGGCAGTGTATAACAAGGTTTTGGGCTTATGACTGCGAACTCCATTAATATATTTCCGTACATTTTAGAGGCTGTTTATACTTGTTAAACTTTTACGTTCTGCAGTTTAAAAAAATAGAGAACACAAAATGTATACATAAAGTGTTAAAAAGAATGCTGATTGGGATATGGTTTCTTCTCTTTATGAAGCAGTATTCCAGTATTTGAGAGGCTGCCACAAGGAGGAGGGGGTCAATTTATTTTCCAAAGCACCAGTATGCAAGACAAGTAACAACGGATGGAAACTGATCAAAGAGAGAAGCAATCTGGAATTAAGAAGAAACTTCCTAACAGTGAGAACAATTAACCAGTGGAACAGCTTGCCTTCAGACGTTGTGGGTGCTTCATCACTCGAGGTTTTTAAGAAGAGACTGGACAGCCACTTGTCTGAAACGATATAGGGAGTAGGCGGCTGGACTAGAAGACCTCCAAGGTTCCTTCCAGATTTCTATTCTATTCTATTCTATTCTATTCTATTCTATTCTATTCTATTCTATTCTATTCTATATATTGGCACCTAACAAGTTGATGTACAGGATCTATAGCAGTGTTTATTTAACCTTAGGGTACATTAACCTTATAGGTTATTTGTAGGTTATTTAACCTTATAGCAGTGTTTATTTAACCTTAGGGTACATTAAGATGCATGAACTCATGGCTGGCTGGGAATTCTTAGAATTGAAGTCCAGCTGTCTTAAAGTTGCTGAGGCTGAGAAATATCCCTCCATCCGTTCATCCATCCATCCAAACTTATATACAATATATACTGTATGTCTACATCCAATGGTATCTGCTCTACAAAGCATAGGGGTTCTATACACTGTCATTCAGAAGGTTTTGTGATCAGCTGCTGTCCAGATTTTAAGCCCTATACATCTTTTGAAAACATATCTGCATAATGACTGTTTACTGTATTGCTCATTGCACCAGTGAACAAAACCCCACCACGTTCAGTTTTCTTTGTTTTTGTATGACTTCATCCTTGTGAAATCCAAAACTTTGCACATGGCTTATACAGTAAGTGTATTGGAGTAACTCTGATCCTAAGTTAAGACCAACACAGAACTATGATTTGTTCCAACATGTCCACTTTCAAAATTCATCACCCAAGTTAAGTAAGCAGAGATGAAAGTGAAACTCAGCATAGAACACACCCTTTTAAAAAATATTTGGTATAGATTTGCCATATTTGGTTTGGTTTGGTTACCAAATACAAAAAAGTTATATTATTTTGGCACTTTATGGCATGGATCCTGACTAACTGAGGAACCATCTCACCTCAATGGGATTGGCCCACTCATTCCAGCAAAAGGGGCATCTTGCAGATGCCACTGGTCAAGGAATTCCAGCGGCAGGATCCAGGAAAAGGTTCTTTTCTTCCATGACTCCTGTCCTCTGTAATATCAGATCCAGGAGAAGGGCCTTTTCTGCCATGGTTCCCGCCTTCTGGAATATCACGAGGCATGAGGTGAGATCTGCCCTCACCCTCTTGGCCTTCTGTTGGAGCCTCAAAATCTGGCTCTACTGACTAGCCTGGGGTCCTGATGGGGATGTTCCATACTGGAGGTGTTTATTGGATTAGGAAGAAGATCCCACCTTCACTCCAAAGTATTCTGGTTTTTTAACTTACTTACTTTCTATTTATTTAATATTTTAATGTTTTAAGCCTTTGCTTTTATGACGTTCATAAACCACCCAGTCGCTAGACAATGAGATGGGGGAAATATTATGTGTGTGTGTGTGTGTGTCTATATGTGTGTGTATGTGTAATGTGAAATATTTTGGTTTCAATCAACTATGTTTCTGTCTATTTTATCAAGATTATTATATTTATTTCATGTACCTTCTGGGAGAAGGCGATGAACATAGGCTGCGGGAAATTAGGCCGAGAAAGAGTGGCATGTGTGATTACTCAGTTGAACCTGGGTGGTTTGGTGCTGATTTAAATGTGAATCTTTTGTTTTTTTGGTAAAAAAAAAAAACCCTTGGGAAGGTGCTACTAGATCTTAAACTGGGCATCTTACCTTCTGTAATTGTCAGGACCTGAACATCACAAAACCATATGGGTTGGGGAAAATGCAATGACATAAAGATGAATACTCTGTAGATTGTGGGGTTGCAAATGCTATATTGCACAAAGACATAGTATCAGCTTTGGCAGAAACTGCAGTGGTGCAAGCAGCTGTTTTGTTCCCAGATGGGAGCTTAAAAGCCTTCCCTTGCCCTGAATTGACAAAACACAAGTCAAGAAATGTGGACAGTATTATAACAGTTTTTCTTGACTATTTTAGTATTCTAAACTATCATATGGAAACTTCCATCCACGTATAATTTAATGTAGTGTTACATTATATTCTTTGCTGCCCACTCTTTCTCCCTCCTCTCTCTTGGTTTACATTAGAATATATTCCTTGTCTGTCTGTCTGTCTGTCTGTCTGTCTGTCTCTCTCTCTCTCTCTCTCTCTCTCTTACACATACGCACATGCACACAAACACACACATACACACAGAGAGAGATATACACAGACACACAGAAAGTAATCCTTAATTAAGTAATCCTTTAATTTCCTCTGCCTCCAGACATTGCTGAAAGTCAGGACTCTAGTGCTTCTGTCAGAGGGACTTCTGTGCACTAACAAAAACACTTTCCATCTGCAGAAGGGCAGAGAGCCAACTTTCATTCCATTGGACTTTTGTTTTCCAATAGTGAAGCTTCATAGTGCTTCACAGTTAGATACACTGCTGACAGGCTTAATTTAGATGGGCAAAAATGGCTTATAAAATGCCAGCAATCTAAAACAACAACAACACATTTTGCTTACTTTATTATAAGGGTCACTCCTTTTTTCTATAGTAGAACCCAGTAATGGGGGCACGCCCTATTTTATTTGAGCTATCTCTAGGTCTAATGTTACTTTTCCCAAGTTTTCAAGTTATAGTCAAGTGGGGTTAGAAGTCCCAGGCTTGCACTGTTTTGTATGCTGCAGTCATCAGTCCAAAGATGTATCAGTGTGACAGTGTTCTCCAATTGTCATTTCAGCTTCAGTAAAAAGTCCTGTGCTGTCATAAATGAGTGTTCTGGGCCTTGAGATGCTATAGCTTTCATTTTTAAAAGAAATTTAAACTAGCTTTTCTGAAACTGGTGTCCTTTAGATATATTGGGACTGCAGAATTTTCTATCTGACAATTCTGTGAG